>NW_007729292.1:168908-171666 GCF_000696425.1 Galeopterus variegatus | reverse complement strand
ATTATTTTGCTTGTAGTTATACAGATACAGTTTTTCCCAACACCATTTGTTGGAAAGACTGTCCTTTCCCACTAGTCTTGGCACCATTGTCAAAAATCATTTTAGCATATGTGAATGTTTCTTTCTAGGCTTCCTATTTTATTCTCTTTGTCTGTTTGTCTGTTTTTATGCCAGTACCACACCATTTTTATCACTGTAGCTTCATAATAAGCTTTGAAATTAGGAAGTATGAGACCTTCAACTTGGTTCTTTTTCAAAATTGTTTCGGCTATTCAGGATCCCGTGAAATTCCCTATGAATTTTAGGCTGAATTTTTCTATTTTTGAAAAAAAAATGGCATTGGATTTTGATAGTGGTTACATTAAATCTATAGACCACTTTGGATAGTACTAACATCTTAACAATATTAAGTCTTCCAATCCATGAACATGAGGGTGTCTTTTCATTTATATCTTCTTTTTCTTTTTTTTTTTTTTTGACTGGTAAGGGGATTGCAACCCTCGGCATGGTGTTGTCCGCACCACGCTCAACCAGTGAGTGCACCAGCCATCCCTATATAGGATCCGAACCTGTGGCCTCGGTGCTACCAGCACTGCACTCTCCTGAGTGAGCCATGGGGCCGGCCCTATTCGTATCTTCTTTAATTTCTCTCAGCAATGTTTTGTAGTTTTCAGTGTACAAGTCTTTTCTTTCTTTGGTTAAGTTTATTTCTAAATGTTTTGTTATTTTTGATGCTATTGTAAATGGAATTATTTTCTTAATTTCTTTTTTGGATTATTCATTGTGAGTGGATAGAGATGCAACTGATTTTGCGTGTTAATTTTGTATCTTGCAGCTTTTCTAAATTTATGTATTAGTTATGAGATTTTTAGTAGATAAAAATTCATTTTTGAAAATAGATATTTTAGATGTACCCTAGAGCAAAAAAACTCATGTGTGATTAATACAGTGAAGTATAAGTATATATATATAAGAGTAAAATGCTACTATGAGGAATAGGTGTGAATGCTCCTGACTTTATTAACAAAAATAAGAATTTACAGATAAATAAATTTGGAAATACATTGAAATATAATGAGACTGTTAAGAGTGAGTGCATTAACTATAACACTAAGGTCAAAGGTTCAGATCCCTGTACCAGCCAGCTGCCAAAACAAACAAACAAAAAATGAGTACATTAACTAGATACTTAGGAAGGCAGTATATTCTTTTTGAACCCACAAATATTCATACAATTTTAATAATCATACAAGGCAGAATAACAGAGATTACATGACTTTATGATTATGATTTTTATAAATTGAACAAAGTTATTTTTCATTTTGAAAGTCTTCATAGTTTATAAGCAAAAATGAAAAAGAATATTAACTTTGTATTCAACATTTTGTGAAAGGAAAACCCCCCAAATCAGATAAATTATGAATTATCTTCAATCCACATATAATGAGGAATATAAAATGAATAAAGAACAATGTGATAGAGCTAATTGAGATATGCCCTAAGTATTTTGTTTATTCACTGCAAAATGAGTGTCTCTTTAGGATTGCAGACATGATATTTGGTGACCACAGGAACAGTATGGAAACTCTGCTATGAAATTATCACTCCTGTACTATATTATTACAAATCATACTTATTCTTTATGCTCCTCATCTAATCTCTCCCCATCTCCCTCCCTCCTCCCACCTCTGATAACCCTAGATTTCTTCTCTCCTTCTGAAAGAGTAATGGTTACTCTGTTGATTTGTTGCCTAGATGATCTGTCCAATGCTGAGAGAGGTGTGTTCAGGTCCCCTAATATTATCGTAGAGTAGACACTTCTTCTAGCACTCTGGAATGGGCTTTGTGGAGAGAGACATCCTCTACTTTTCTTTGGTCTCTGCTGGTGACTCTCCTTGTGTCAATGCACTCCAGTGGTTGGCAGGCCATCTGCATGGTGGTTGTAGCATCTAACTGCTTTTGCAGCAGCCATGGCTGTTATGGTGGCTGTGGTCACATGGAAGTGGTGTTTTTGCTGTGCTCCTTGCCTGGTTGCAGGAAGAGGGGTTGGTCCCCAGCTACATCTGTTTTTACATTCTAAGACGTTGTTGTGGAGCAGTTGGGTTGGGGGGGAGAGAGGCAGGGGTAAGGAAATAGGATAGGAGAAGGAGGAAGAAGGGGGGACATGGCTGAGGCCCATGGCACCCCCCTCATTCCTGCAGAGGAGAGTAGGGGGCTTCCAGTGGTGGCTTGCATTGCTGGGCTGAATGCAGATGTCAGGGGGGTGTGGCCAAGGCCCTCAGTCCCCCACTGCCTCAGCTCAGGACCCCGGGATGTTTCCTGTGGTGGCCATCACTGGGCTGACTGTTGGTGTCAGGGGGCATGGCTGAGTCCCCTGGCCCACCCTCCTCCCTGGCTTGGGAGCCTGGGAGGCTTCCAGTCCTTCTAGGTTTTATGGGTGTTCTTTGGTGGTGTTAGATCTTTACCAGTTAATTTTAATATCAGACTTTGTCTCTGATCTGTGGGTATTTTGTTTTTTCTTTCAGCTCTGTGTTGGATTATTTGCTGTTCCCACCACTAAAACTTCGCACTGGAACTAATGTGTTGTCCTTTGCTTACTTTTAAAATAAGGGAACTTCCTGTGGGGACCAGCACTTGAGCCCTGTGTTTGAGCTAAATTGCTGATTTGCTACTGATTCCTGGGGAAGGTTTTTTTTTTGTGTGTGTGTGTGCAGCCCAGGTTTTAATGGTTGAGTTTTTATGTACTTCTGGGTCTCTG
>NW_007729292.1:152774-168423 GCF_000696425.1 Galeopterus variegatus | reverse complement strand
GATTCCTGGGGAAGGTTTTTTTTGTGTGTGTGTGTGTGCAGCCCAGGTTTTAATGGTTGAGTTTTTATGTACTTCTGGGTCTCTGAGATCTGGTATACTTGAGTTGTGTGGAAGTTCTGGCCTGGGCTGAGTCCCCCATGATGACTTACCAGCCTCTGAGTGGCTACTTTTTTCAGTTGTTGTGGGCTCCTCAGTCCTATGTGGGTTCACGGGAACCCTGTTAGTGGTAGTCTTGCTGGCCTGAGGGCCACCAAACCCCTCTTGTCTCCTGTCACCTCCAAGCAACTTCATAGGAAGGGTACAGCAGGGGCTTTGCCAGCTCTTGCTCTGGGGGCTCACCAGTTCCAGCCTTGAAGTGGCCAGGGCTCAAAATGATGGGAATGATCCTTTCTTTCTCTCCATAGGTCTCTCCTCCTCTTTTCCTGAACTGTAGTGACCCCAGCTTGGCTATTGTTGCTTTTTAATAGTTGTTAATTGGTTGATTTGTGGGAGAGAGTTACACTGCCGACTGTCTATTCTGCCGTCTTTACCAGAAGCCTAATATGGTAAAGATTCATATTATCTTTTAATCTGTTTTTCCATGAACTTTTTGAAGTATCCCCGTGAACACATACATCTGCAAAGCTGTGCTTTATAGCCTCTATTTTAGTTTGCATGGACTAATTACATGATTTGCATAGGATTGCAAAGATTAAATAGAATAGAAGTTCCTTGGCCAAGACCTCATATGTATAGTGATAATGTTCAGTATGCAAAAAACTAATAGTATGTCTCAATAATCTATCAGTTAATGCACTCTAATTTCAATAATTAATTCTCTCTCTCTCATTTTAATTCATCTGTGACTTTCTCTGCAACTTCTATGTCTGCCAACCTTCCTCTCCTCTAAAGCTTGATTATCCTTTCTACTCTACAAGCACTTATACATACATTTTTGCATTAGTTTACACTTTAAATTTAGGCCTACCCTTCAGTGTATAGTAAAAACTTGTGCAATCATCTAGAAAATTACAGGTAACCAAGGATAACAAATACTGACATTACCTACATGATAGACTGGCTTTGGAGACTGCCCAAATTCTGCTGAGAAGGCTGTAATCTTTACTTCCCTTGCTTATGTAGCTATCTAAACTATTTTGTGTTATTTCTAAAGAATAGTATTTGGGGAGAAATAGATTTAGATGTCTTTAACTAAGCCTGACTTTTCAGTGCAATGAATGAGGTGTGTGAAATTTCACAATGTCTAATCCAAAGTTTTATAATAACTTGTAGTATTTATTGGATGTCTGAAATGAGAATGAAAGAGGGAAAAAGAATAAGAGATAAGGAGAAAGGAGTGAGGCCTGAGAAAGTAGAAGGAAGAGAGACAGGGAAAAATAAAAGAATGAGATGGGGAAAGAAAACCTGGTAAATAATTTCTTTTCATTCGTTTATTCAACAGATATTTATTAGCTGTTGAGTGCCAGGAATCATGTTAGTCCTGAGCATACACTGATGATTAAATAATAACTTAAAAACGTCTAAAAGAAATACCACATGTTTTCACTTATTGGAGGGAGCTGAAGCTCTTACAACAAGAAAATGGAGGGGACACATCTGGGTGGGAGGGGGAAGAGGGAGGAGGGAGGGAGGTTTTGGTGATGGGACACAATAACTAACTACATTGTATATTGACAAAATAAAAAAAAAAAAGTCTAAACTTTTACAGTACTTACTATGGATTGAACTCTGGAATAAATGCTTTAAAAATATTAAACCATTTTATCTTTATAACAACTCTATGAGGTAGGTACTTTTATGGCTCCTGTTCTACAAATAAGAAAGTGGAGGGATAAACAGGTTAAGTACATAGAGTCAGAGGGCCAGTGAGTGGCAGAGCTGGGATTTGATCCCAGGCAGCCCTACTCTGGAGCCCTTAGTTTTAATTACAACACTGTACTGACCTTTTTTGAGGGTCTTATCGACTTTATGGTATTGTAAATGTCATGCAGGAGACGGACAATTAATAGAGACATTTGTTAGGATTAAGATCATAGGAAGATAAGGGAGCAAATAGAAAAGATTTCTCTCCCAGGGTTCCAGTGTTAAGAAAGGATTCCAGAGAAGGTGAGATTTATACCTGCTGATGGTTAAGTGGAGGTCAGCCAGGTGAGGGGAGGAAGACGGAAGTTCAAGGAAGGGTGAGCTCCACTATTACAGGTAAAGATTTTGCATTTACATTTACTTTATAGAAGTAAAGTTAAGAAATATATATTTACTTATATATAAAAATAAATATATATTTACTTATATGAGTAAGTATGTTTAAGTAAATATATATAGTTAAGTATATATTTCTTATAAATTTAGCTTTATATGAGTGTATATTTGTTTATATAAGAGAAATTATTTGCAATAGATGCTTCATTCTATATTATTGAAAAGAAAAGTGTCCCTTCATATTCTACAGGAGCTGATAAAACTTACCATATAGATTTCCAAAGCCATTGATACAGCTGAGATTTTAATTATAGTTGTTCTTCAATGAAAGATACTATGGAGTTATTTCTCTGCACCAAGCATACAACTTATAATTGTGTTCAAGGTTTTTAAAAGAATTGAAGCAGTGTCTCTGAAATATGGCCTGATTTGCAGAAGCATAAATTAAGACATAAATCTCTGCCTGCAAAGACATCCTCTTATCAGCTTTAAGACCTTTTCTTTCTGAAAGAGTGAAGGATTTTTATTAATCAGTCTTGCTGGATTTTGAAGTAGGTTTGTAAGGTAACTGAAGGAGAAAAATGCCCCAGGTTTTTTTTTTTTTTCTTTACATAGAAATGAATAATTCTTCAGAGGATGTTCTCTTATTCTTCTTCTTGAGTGCTTCACCTTGTTTCTCTCCTATTCAAATTCCCACTGTCCCTGTAATATGTATCTGCTCTCCTATCATTTCCACCCTAAAGCTGTCTTGATCCTTCCTGCCCTTAGGTTGATCCTGTACCCTTCCGCCTTGCTTATGCCCATATCTTCAGGATAGCTTTAGCATCACATGTGCATCTGCCTGACTTACCTATAATTTTTAGTACATCTGTTTGTCTTTTTCTGGACTGTGAGCCCCTTGAGAGTAGAGGCTGTATTACATTCAGTTGAATGGAATGCATGATATACTGTGCTTATTAAGACTGAATCAACTATACCACTGAAATATTTTCTAATGGGGAATAACGCTATTTCAGTTAGAAAAAGCAAATGCACTGCTCCCTAGAAATGAAGATTGTCACCAATATATATACCTGAGGGTACTTAAAAAATTCATAGAAAAATAGAATTGAAAGATAATACAAATCTTTCCATGAACTTTTTGAAGTACCCTCATATATATGTATATTTTTACGTTTTAAGGTCAGGATTGGACTCAGGTAGAGGATCCGCAGAATGTATCTGCGAGACTCACATAAGCATAATCCTTGCATAAGAGCAGAGATTGAGAGAATCAGGCTGGAAAACAAGGCTTAGTCGCAAACAAAATTTTAAAACTGGCCAAAAAACTAATTAAAAATAAAGAAGGGAAGTAAATACATTCTTGTGGATAACTAACAAATGAAATTTGTATATTTCATTTCAGTATCATAATCAGGCTGGAAAACAAGGCTTAGTCGCAAACAAAATTTTAAAACTGGCCAAAAAACTAATCAAAAATAAAGAAGGGAAGTAAATACATTCTTGTGGATAACTAACAAATGAAATTTGTATATTTCATTTCAGTATCATAACAACCATGAGTTGTAGATTTTACAATGTAGATACTGGGGTGCAGCAGGGTTGTAACTCATAATAATACTAACTAGAGAGAACCACTCTCTACAATCTGGAATTTATTTTCAAATGTGTTTATATTTTAGGATTGGGATCACTGAATATGTAGGTTTACATTTTTCTTTGTTCACTTAATATTTTATTGGGAGCAATTTCCTATGCTCTTAATATCTTTGAAAAATACTTATAATGACTGTCTATGTTCCGTTAATTTATCAACCCATTTATTCATCAAACACTTATTGAATATTATTGTGGGTGAAGACATGTACTCTACCATAGAGACACAGAAGTCTTTGCTGTCATGTAACTTGCTTCAAAGATATAGTTTATGTGGCTATGGCAGTTAATTTTGTGTCAACTTGACTGGGCTAAATGATGTCCTGATAGTAAAACATTTCTAGGTGCTCATTTCTGAGTGTGTTTCTGAAAGAGATTAGCATTTGAAAAGGTAGACTTAGTAAAGAAGATCACCCTCACCGAAGTGGGCAGGCATGGTTCAATCCGTTGAGGGCCTGAAAAGCACAAAAAGTCAGAGGAAGGGAGAATTCAGTCTCTGCTTGTGCTGGGACATTCATCTTCTCCTGCCCTCTGGACATCAGTGGTTCTTGGGCTGTCAGATTTGGATCCGGACTTATACCATCAGCCCACCTGATTGTCAGGCCTTTGTACTGAATTTCACCTCTGGCTTTTGTGGCTCTCTAGCTTGCATACAGATGGTGGCACTTCTTGTCCTCCATATTACATGAGCCAGTTCCTCATAAGAAAGCTCTTTCTTTAATCTGTATATATATACTATTGGTTCTATTTCTCTGGAGAGCCCTGACTAATACAGTGGCCAGTACTGTTAGTTGGCCACTTCAGCATTCATTTCCACCTCCTTCTCCCTTGCCACTTCCAGGAATTGAGGCTGGAAGAGAAATACTTTTTGCACTTCCCTTTCAGATGAGATCGGATGCGTTCAGCGTGGTATGACCATAGACTCACACTTCTGTCCAGCCAGGGTTGGCAGTATAGCTCAGTTGTGGCTTGTGAGATTTAAGTAGAAGTCTGCTGCTATATTCTAGGAAGTTTTTTTTCTTTTTTAATAAAAGGGACTGACAGATTGAAATTCTTGATCATCATCCCTTTCCTTCTGCCTTGAAAGAGAATGTGATGTCTGAACTGTCTGCCATCTTTTAATTATGATAATATAAGCAAATATTCTAAGAATCAGAGCAGAAATGTAGAAAAATCCTGTGATCCTAGTGGCATTGTTGAGCCCCTAAAGCAGTGCCAGCCACTACTTATTAGTAGACTTACCATGTGAGAAAAATTAATTCATTTGCTTAAAACTCCATTAGTCAGATTTCCTGTTATTTACAGCTAAACACAGTCCTAATATTACAAATTATGTAGCCAACCTGCTATTTTGGTGTCTTTACGTTGCTTTCATTTTTTTCAATTTTTTAATTATGCTGCAGTGAATAATATCATATGCAGAAATTGAACCCATTTCTAGTTATTCTGGTAAGATAAATTTCTAGATGTATAATTGCTAGATATAAGGATATAACTTTGATGCATTTTGGCCATATTGCTATCTTGAAAGTTGGAAACATTTTGTATTCCCAAATATATGAGAGCACTCATTTCAAGTGATTGGTACTTCTTAACTGTACATTTTCGTCCATTGTGCCCCTTTAACAATAGTATGGGTAGATTTCTGTTCAGAAAATATCCCCATCTACTCTCTATAAGAAAGCAGGATTAAAAGAAAAGTAGTGGGACACTAATGGATGCCCAGGAAGCTTCTGTCAAAAGAATATTTCCTTGTGTGAACTCTCAGGTGAAAAGATAACTCAACCTTGATACCTAACTAAGGTGACAGAAACAAGAACTGCAATGTCAGGAGACACTTGTTCTCATCCAACTTATAGTTTTTTCATCATTCTGAAATATCTGTATATTTTTTTAGCCCAGAAAATGTGGAGAATTTGTATAAATTCCAGTAAAATTTCAGCCAATTGGTATGATATTATCAATTAAAAAAATAATAAACTGCAGTTTCTCAAGAAGGAAATATCAGTGAAAGCAATTGTGTTTGTTAATTATTATAGTTTCTTATTCTTTTTATTTACAACAGTGGTCATTAACTAAGTATAGCAAAACTCAAAATATCTCATATGTTTAAGTGCTTTACATTTTGCAAACTCCTTCATGTAAAATGTGTGAATCTGCTTGCAGGTTGGAATGGGTCATTTCTCTTGAACATACTCATCTGGTTTTGAACTATGGAGCATATATTGAAGGAGCAATTATACTCAGATCTTCTAGAGAGGAAGCAAAAAACTTTCCTTTGGGAATTGCTTTCCAGAGCCCTAAACAGGACGTAATTAGAAGTACAGACATAACCTTAAAGGAGTTTAAATAATCTCTGTCCAATCAATTAAAGAAGACTATGCTAAGGGAATTCTCCCTCTTTAATCCATTTCCATTCCAATGTAGCGTCCTTTTATGCTAGTAAGTACTCCGACTTTTTTCTGTTACCGGCAAGGAATCTTTTCATCCCATCTTCCTTACACTGGTGTGAATTCAGCTACTACTTGAATAGAGTCACTGATGCAGAAAACCTGGATGATCAGCTCACATGCAACTGCAAAAAAGGATGGAAAGAACTAAGCAGTGTCTATACTGATGACTCACTGACATCCAGTCAAGTGCAAAATCAGGTTAGAAGCAGCCCAGTGCAGATACTGAAATGTGCCAGAAGGTAAAATTTCAAGAAAGTGTGATTTCTTAATAATTATGGAAACTAATCCTTTCTCAAAACATTATCATTGCCCTTCATACTTAACTATAACCTGGGTTGAGGCTGCTTTCTCTGGGGCAAGTGCTTTTTGAAAATACTGATGGACAAAGATAAGTCTACCAGGATTGTCTCTCAGCTTACTTCTTTACCTTGTAGTTTACATAACAGCTTTTCTCCTCAAAAAACCTGTTCCCGTTCTGGGTGCCAAAATCCATATTTGTCTTTCTGCTGCTAATTCTAACAGTCATGGGATCAAAAGCATAGCGTATTCTATCTGTATTTATAGGGGTTCTTCATCCACTCAGATGTGGTCCTGCACTTAATCTCATCAAAAAAGTACAGAATCACTAAGTTTCAGCAGTAATTGTTTGAATTCCAGAGTGTGGCTTATGCAGAATCCGATTTGCCCATAAGAAAGATATATATCAGACACTGGAGAAACTGTTAGAGAAGATGTATATGATGTCTGTGGAAATCCTGATTTTGTCCTTAATCTCACTGGTTGGGCATGACTGCTCATATCAGAGGCCTTCAGCTCAATGCCATCTTGATAAAGCAAACAAAACATTTTTCTGGAGATTTTTTTTCTTCCTCTGTCAGTTTTGTTGTTTTATTTTGTGGTCCCTATCACAGTTTAACGTAGCAACCTACCATGATAGCCTTAAAGATTGTGTCAGATCATGAATATCTTTGGATGGTTGATGGTTTCTATGGTGCTGTTTGCTGTAGTTTGTACATCCAGTAGCTGGAAAAATATTTAAAAGAGCATCTGCCTAGATCATTAAACCGATAGTCCGAAAAAAGAAACACCATCATCATTTTTTCTGTAGCTGTCTCAGAGGTAATGACACATTTAGTTAATTGAGTGATGGTGGCATTAATTATAATTTCAAGTATGCTGGGGCCAAAAAAAAAAAGTTGAATACTGAGAGAAAATCCCATTTACTCTAATTTTACTGGTATTTGAAAGTACTTTTTAATAAGGCCAGTGATAGTATGTTTATACATGATTCCTTGTTCTAAATTTAATGTACAGTAAGTAAACTTAATCACAGCCTCATGTGCTCAACTGGATCCAATAGTGGAAGATGAATCTTTAAGAGTTCTGTTAGCTTTGAGATTGATTGGTTGATTGATTTATTGATTCATCTATTCATTCAATGAGTAATTTTTTGAGTTCCTTCTGTGTATCAGGCTGTGTGCTGGCAATGCAATAGAAAGCAAAAATAGACATGTTCCCTGTACTCATGGAGCTCATTGTGAAGCAGGGGAGACAGATATTAATGAAATTTATCATAAATTGCAATTGTGTTAAGAACAACAAAAACAGCAGTACATGATGCTATGTGATTGCATAATGGGGGATTTCACCTAGTTAGGGAGGTTGAGGAGAGCTCTCCTGAGAATTTGATGATTGAGCAAACATGATAATAAGCAGGACTTAACAAGGGGAAGAAGACAAGGAAGAAGGAGCAGCCTGTGCAAAGATCCTGTGGCAGGAGGAAGGCCAGCAATTATTAGGGACTGACTCTTATGGCTAGAGTGCAGAGAAGACTATGGCCCACTGTGAGGCTGGAGCAGGTAGCTGACAGCCATGTATCTAGGCTCTTAATGCATTTTATCTTTATTGCAAGAACAATGGGAACTCATTAAAGGTTTTTAAGTAGGTGATTCAGGGAGCAGAGCAAAACACATACAACAGAATAAAATTCCTCCTCCAAAGAGGCCACTCAGACTGTGGGGGTAGAAACAATTAGAGAGTTTGTACACCTGCTGTCTGGGTACGGCTTTCTAGGACTTTACAAAAGACAAGGGTAGTAAGAGGAAGACTGGGTTGCTTAGTCAGTTTCCAGAAATTGGTAATGATGTTTGTAATTCCAAATCCCAGTACAAGGAACTATAGTGTTTTAGTCCGTTTTGTGTTGCTATAACAGAATTACCTGAGACTGGGTAATTTATAAAGAAGAGAGCTTTATTTGGCTTACGATTCTGGGACAGCTGCATCTGGCACAGGCCTCAGGCTGCTTCTACTCATGGCGGAAAGTGGCAGGCAGCCGGCGGGTACAAGCAGATCACATGGCAAGAGGAAGCAAGAGAAAGAGAAGGTGCCAGGGTCTTTTTAGCAACGAGCTCTCGCGGGAACTAACAGCAAGAACTCACTCATTAATCTCCCCTCTCCCAGGGAGAACATTAATCCATTCATGAGGGATCTGCCCCCATGACTCAGTCAATTTCCAACACTGCCACATTGAAGATCAAATTTCCACGAGTTTTGGAGGGGACAACACATCCAAACTCCATCATGTGGATACAACATTTATGATGAAGGTGATGATTTGGTGAGGTAGGCTAATCCATATGGTATTGTATTAGTCCATTTTGTGTTGCTATAACAGAAATACCCAAGACTGGGTAATTTATAAGGAAAAGAGATTTATTTGGCTAATGATTCTGGGACAGCTGCATCTGGCACGGGCCTCAGGCTTCTTCTACTCATGGCAGAAAGTGGCAGGCAGCCGGCAGGTACAAGCAGATCACATGGTGAGAGGAAGCAAGAGAGACAGAGAGAGAGGAGGTGCCAGGGTCTTTTTAATCAACCAGCTTTCTCAGGAACTGACAGAGGGAGAACTCACTCATTACTCCGCCACTCCCGCAGGGAGAGCATTAATCTATTCATGAGGGATCCACCCCCAAGAATCAATCAGTTTCCAACACTGCAACATTGGGGGTCAAATTTCCACATGAGTTTTGGAGGGGACAACACATCCAAACTCCATCAGGTATGTCTCCCTTATGGAGATCTTCACACATAAACTATCTGGCCCTCTCTCTTTGCACACAAACACAACAGAGGAGCACATGTAAATGTATACATGCAGACAACCGATGTATAATTTTAAGTAAATTGTGTTATAAACGTAAGTTTACAACTGCTTTACAAATTTAATTTGTAAGCAAGGTATTTCCTCATCAAAGAGACATATAGCAGCTCTACTTTGGTGATTGCGTAGTAATATATTGTAAGGAGTGACCATAATTTATTTAATAGTTTCCTCCTTGATAGACATGTGTGTTACTTCCAATTCCTCCCTTTCATACAAGACTGTAATGAATATCCTTGTACATAAATCTTTTTGTCCTTGTCTTATTATCTCCTTCGGGTAGATTTCTAGATGAAATTTCTGGGTCATTTGGTGTACATATTTAAAATTTCAATATATTTGTGAATTCTCTGCCCTCCAAAGAGTCTGGCACAATTTAATCTTTATCAGTTTTAGAGATAATGTCCTTTATACCACATTTTTGTCAAGGCTGGATAGATTCCTTTTATTAAGATTATGACATTTTGCCTTTCTGGCAGGCTACAGGTGATACTTTTTTGCTATTTTTATTTGTTTTTATTTTTTATTTGATGTCATTGTTCTCAACATCACTGTGTCACATTTTGGTACGTTCATTTTTAGGCACTTATCTAAAATGGTTAAAGATTCTTAAAATATTTCAGTGACTAATATAATATATTCTTTCTTTGTAGACTTTGGAGTCATCCTTTTTATTCAGTGGCAATGTAAGAATCTTGGTGGAACCAGATGCAGTTAACATCATAAAGCCACATTTTCCTTGATGTTGTAATGCAAAGCTCTATTTTTCTCAACTAAACAGTTTACAATTTTTTTTACTTTAAGAAAATAATTAGACTTTTTAAAGAACAGTTATAGGTTTTCAAAAATATTGCACAGAAAATACAGAAGGTTCCTATATTCCCACCGCCTTTCCTGTAAACAGTTTCCCTGTAATTAAAATCTTGCATTAGTGTGGTACATTTGTCCCAATAGATAAACCAGTTCTGGTACACTATTATTAACTGTGATCCATAGCTTATTGTAGGGTTCACTATAGTCCATGGTTTTTGGAAAACTCACAGGACAGAATAGTTTTACAGCCCTAAAAATTTCCTATGCCTCAGTCATTCGTCTTTCCTCCTTCTCTCCCTCTATGCCCAAACCCCTGGCAATCACTAATTATTTTACTATCTTTATAGTTTTGCCTTTTCTAAAATGTCATACAGTTGGAATCATACATATGTAGCTTTTTTAGACTGGCTTCTTTCGCTTAACAATATGTATTTAAGGTTCTTCCATGCCTTTTCTTAGCTTGATAACTTATATCTTCTTACTGCTGAATAATATTCCAAACCACAGTTTATTGGTCTGTTTACCTATTGAAGGAAATTTTGGTTCCAATTTTTGGAAATAATGAATAAGGTTGCTATAAACATTTGTGTGCAGGTTTTTATATGGACATGAGTTTTTAACTCGTTGGGATAAAGTGCAATTCTTGGATCATACAGTAGAACTATGTTTAGCTTTGTAAGAAACTGTCAGAGTCTCTTCCAAAGTGGCTGTACAATTTTGCATTCCACCAAACATGAATGAGAGTTCCTGCTGCTCCACATCCTTGCCAGCAGTTTTGCCATTGTTTTGGATTTTAGCCATTCTAATTGGTGTGTAGTGGTATCTCATTGTTTTAATTTGCAATTCCCTAATGACATGGCATGCTGAGCTACTTTTCATCTACTTATTTGTCATCTTATAACTTTTTGGTGAGGTGCCTATCCAAATTTTTTCTAGCCATGTTTATTTTGTTAGGCTGTTTGTTTTCTCAAGTCTTAAGATTTCTTTGAATTTTGGATACAAGTCTTTTATCAGATATGTTTTGCAAATATTTTCTCCCAGTCTATCATTTGTCTTTTCTTTCTCCTAACTGTCTTTTACAGAGCAGTTTTTAATTGTAATGAAGTCCAACATCAATTTTTTTCTTTCATGTATAGTGCTTTTGGGTGGTATCTAAAAAGTCATTGCCAAATCCAGGGTCATCTAAATTTTCTCCTACGTTATCTTCTAGGAGTTTTGTAGTTTCGTGTTTTACATTTAGATATATGACCCATTTTTAGTTGATTTTTTGTTAAAGGTGTAAGGTCTGTATTTAGATTAATTTTTTGCAAGTAGATGTCCGTGTTCAAGTACCACAACTGTTTTTTATCCATGATTGGAGCCTTCAACCACCCCTTTGTTGCTGATACTAAGACATAAATGTGGCCATCAATTTAGGTGTTGATATGAAAGTTTAGCTACTTCTGAGTAGTCTGCTTGAAAGTAATAAAAGTGACTTCTGTGTATACTAAGAGTCTCATTTAGGATGAGATAATGGGTAGGAATGCTTCCATAATGCTCAATTTTAATAAAATGAGTTTATTGTTTTGAACGTATAACAAAGGACTATTTACAAGTTGGTGCAAAATTACGAGTGTGTCTACAGGAGGAATTCTATTCACTAATATCTCCCTTCTCTGCCCTCGTCCTTTTTACAGTGTCTCATTTTACACAGACTTTGTGATCTTTGTCTTGTTGGCTTGCAGTGAATTCAATTCACTGTTTGATGCTGGAGGCAGAAGGTTTTCAGTTAGACACCCAGCTCCTGATCTTTACCTTTGGAGACTAACTCTAGTCCCAGTGTTACAATTTCCAGGAATACATCAAAGATGCATTTTTAAATGCCTCTTTTAACCTTAGAATAAATAGCTTGGAAATATTTCTCTTAGTTTCCGTGCTTTGATATGACTTACAATGGGGAAAAAAAGATAATAGTTCAGTTCCTTTTAATGCTTCTCTACTAACAGTTCTGTGATTTGGTACCATGGTCACAGTCATCAGGGAAATACTTGGAATTAATGATGCTTTCAGTTGATTTGAAAAAGATATGCATTTTTAATTCTCCTAGCTTTTTGATTAGATTACCATCTTGAATACAAACTCCTTTCCAGCATAACTGAATTGAAAATATCAATTTCAAGAATCATTTTAATCCATATAACAATTTGTTTCTTTTTGCCCTAATTTTACCAGGTTATTTTAACCCAAATTATAAAAAGAAAAAAAGTAAGGCAGATGAACTAAATGTTATAAATATAGGCATACCTCAGAGACATTGTGGGTTTGGTTCTAGACCATTACAATAAAGCAAATATCACAATAAAGTGAGTCATACAAAATTTTTTATTTCTCACTGCTTATAAAAGTTATGTTTATACTATACTGTAGTATATTAAGTGTGCAATAGCATTATGTATAAAAAAGCAATGTACAGTCCTTAATTAAAAAAAATATATATTGCCAAAAAAGGATATTGGTCATCTGTGCCTTCAGTGAGTTGTAATCTTTTGGCTGGTGGAGGATCTTGTCTCAATGTTGATGGCTGCTGACTAATCAGGGTGTTGGTTGCTGAAGTTTGGGGTGGCTGTGGCAACTTCTTAAAATAAGACAACCATGAAGCTTGCCACATCAATGACTCTTCCTTTAACAGCAGATTTCTCTGTAGCATATGATGCTGTTTGACAGCCTTTTACCCTCAGTAGAACTTCTTTCAAAAGTAGTCAGTTATCTCAAACCCTGCCGCTGTGTTTTCAACTAAGTTTATGAAATATTCTAAATCTTTTGTGTCATTTCAACAATTTTCACAGCATCTTCACCAGGAGTAGATTCCATCTTAAGAACCCACTTTCTTGGCTCATCCATAAGAAGCAACTCCTCATCCATTAGTTTTATAATGAGATTACAGCAATTCAGTCACATCTTCAGGCTCCACTTCTAATTCTAGTTCTCTTGCTATTTCCACTACATCTGAAGTTGCTTCCTCCAGTGGAGGCTTGAACTCTCAAAGTCATTCCTGAAGGTTGGAATCGACTTCCAAATTCCTGCTAATATTGATATTTTGACCTCCTATGAATCATGAATGTGCTTAATGGCTTATAGAATGGTTAATGCTTTCCAGAAGGTTTTCAATGTACTTTGCCCAGAGGAATCACTATTTATGGAAGCTATAGCCTTACGAAATCTATTTTTTAAGTAATAAAATGTAAAAGTTAAAATTACTCATTGATCCATGGGCTGCAGAATGGCTGTTGTGTTAGCAGGCATGATAACATTAATTTCCTTGTATATCTCCATCAGAACTCTTGAATGACTAGGTTCATTGTCAATAAGTAGTAATATTCTCAAAGGAATGTTTTTTTTTTCTAAGCAGTGTGTCTCAACAGTGGGCTTAAAATATTCAGTAAACCATGCTGTAAACAGATGTGTTGTCATCTAGGCTTTGTTGTTCCATTTATAGAGCACAGGCAGTGTAGATTAAGCATAATTCTTAAGAACCCTAGGATTTTCAGAATGGTTAATGAGCATTGGCTTCAAATTAAGGTCATCAGCTGCATTAGTGCCTAACAAGAGAGTCAGCCTGTCCTTTGAAACTTTGAAGCCAGGCATTGACTTCTCCTCTTTAGCTAAGAAAGTCCCAGACAGCATCTTCTTCCAATATAAGGCTGTTTCATCTACACTGAAAATCTGTGGTGTAGTGTGGCCACCCTCATCAATGATCTTAGCTAAATCTTCTGGATAACCTCCTGCAGCTTCTACATCAGCACTTGCTGCTTTGCCTTGAACTTCTATGTAATTGACATGGCTTCTTTCCTTAAACTTTATGAACCAACCTCTGCCAGCATCAAACTTTTCTTCTGCAGCTTCTTCTCTTCTCCCAGCTCTCATAGAATTGAAGAAAGTTAGGGTCTTGCTCTGGTTAGGCTTTGGCTTCAGGGAGTGTTGTGCTGGTTTGATCTTCTATCCGAACCACTAAAACTTTCCATCAGAAATAAGGCAGTTTCGCTTTCTTATCATTCTTGTGTTCACGGGAGCGGCACTTTTCATTTCCTTCACAAACTTTTCCTTTGGGATCATAACTCGGCTAACTGTTTGGGGCAAGAGGTCTAGCTTTCAGTCTGTCTCTGCTTTTGAGATGCCCTCCTCACTAAACTTAATCATTTCTAGCTTTTGATTTAAAGTGAGAGATATGCAACTCTTCCTTTCACTTGACCACTTAGAGACCATTGTAGGGTTATTCATTGGCCTGATTTCAATATTGTTGTCTCAGGGAATAGGGAGGCCCAAGGAAAGTGAGAGAGATGGAGGAATGGCCAGTTGATGGAACAGTCAGAACACACACAACACTTATTATTAAGTTTGTCATCTTAAATGGATGTGGTTCATGATGCCCGCAAACAATTATAACCGTAACATCGAAGGTCACTGATGACAGAACACCATAACAGATATAATAATAATGAAATATTTTTAAATAGGGGGAATTATCAAAATGTGCCACAGAAACAGGAGGTGAGTACATGTTGTTGGAAAAATGGCACCAAAAGACTGGCTCGATGCAGCGTTGCCACAAACCTTCAACATGTGAAAAACGCAGGATCTACAAAGTGCAATAAAGTGAAGCACAGTAAAGGTGCGCCTGTACTTCTTATAGCAATTTTAGTATTTAAAGAATTGTGTTTGGAATTGCAGGGCTATTTCTTGGTATTTAACTATCTACTATTTTAAAAAATTTTTTTTTTGGTCTTCAGTGGGTTAAAGTTTTAATAACTTTTTAAAAAAAAATTTACCTTTAACACAGAAGGAACTAGCCACTTGAAGTTCTCCTGGTTTTTCCTTTGTAATTTCGTAAAGAATTTGTGTAGATTCTTTTCTTTGTATTACCATTCAAAATATTTATTTTCCATTATGTTTCTTCCACAATTACCCCTGGTTTTTATTTCATCTCACCTGGACTGTCTTTAAAATAACTTCATGATGTCGCTCGCTGTAGTCTTTTCCTTCACTGTTATGCCGCCCATTCTGTAGCACTGCTGGATCTTCCACAGCACTACACTGCTTCTCTTTTTGTATTAGCTGCTCTGCATTGTGTCATAGAAAGTGCATGGGTCCAAATCTACTTACTATCGGAGTGATTTTTGACACACTCTTTAATCTCTAAGGCTCAGTGCCCTTATCTAAAAAATGAAGTACTCTCAGCAAACTCATAAAAGTTGACATTATGATTAAAAGAAAATAATGCTTATTCCCTTAATGTTTCTCATCTGCCTAAAGAATGAAGTTCAAGTTTTATAATATTGCATCGAAATCAACCCAAATTTGGGCTTAGACAACCTCTCAACACTTGCATTGA
>NW_007729292.1:148863-152550 GCF_000696425.1 Galeopterus variegatus | reverse complement strand
CTCTAAGGCTCAGTGCCCTTATCTAAAAAATGAAGTACTCTCAGCAAACTCATAAAAGTTGGCATTATGATTAAAAGAAAATAATGCTTATTCCCTTAATGTTTCTCATCTGCCTAAAGAATGAAGTTCAAGTTTCATAATATTGCATCGAAATCAACCCAAATTTGGGCTTAGACAACCTCTCAACACTTGCATTGACTCACCTATATGTGGCCAACATTTTAGCTAAATCCCATTGCGAACTTTCAAACCCCATCCTTGGTTTCTCTGTTTCTATACTTCCATCTCTATTTATATTTCTGCTACCTGTAATTTCTTCTTTCTACCTTCACCATTTGTTGAAATGTTACTAATCCATCATATCCAGCAAACATGCTATCTCCCAATTGCTAATTAAAAGAAGCCAGCCTAAAGTGACACTTTTTCTTCCTGAAATTTGTAGGGCACTGAGATCTTTACTTTCTTATGACAGTTAATAGTTATTGCTTTGAATAGCAGTTACTTGTAAAGGTCTTTTTTCTGACTGTAAGGTATTAAATGGCAAGTCCAATGTTATACCCATGCGTGTGTATAGCACTTAGAGCTAGATTGGACACAAAGAAAGTTTTCTATAGCCATTTACTGAATTAATGTATCATTTAGCTTCATAATATTCATAATTGTCATTATTTCAGGATTATTTCTCATAACAATAAATCTTTTCCTCATTAAACCATTAAAAATTGGCAAAATTTCATAGAGTTGCATTTGTCTTGTTATTGGCTCAAGGGGACTTAGACCCTTTCTGAATGCAGAGTATATATCACCTTTAGTATTTTAAAATTATTATTGTCTAGAAAACTAGCTCAAATTGGCTAACAGCAGAAATGTTTCCTACTGTATCAGGGTTTGACAACTCTACTCGCATTGAGGAAAGAATCTGAGGCATTACTAGTTAATACTTCATATATTTTAAATGCCTAGTTCATTTCTGACCCAAATCCATCTCAACATATTACTGTATTACTGAGAGTCCTTTTGTTCAGAAGAACATGTTAAACAATGACCCAAATGGTGCATAATATTTCATTATACACCATAAAATTAAGAAAGGCTTCTTAACCTGTCTAGTACATTTTTCATATTTTCCGGCAAGTTTTACCTAAACCTTTCCTGATAGACAACTTTTCTAGTCTTAACTATCCCAACGGAAGATGATTCCATAGTTTTCCTTATAAAATAAGGATCTTCACAAATGAATGTGGTAAATGAACCCTAGACCTATCACAGTGACAGATGAAATATGTTAGTGAAAAACTTGGAATAAGTAAGATCAAGGAAGAAAAATTTCACCGTGCTTGAGAGTAAGTGAACATAGGCATATACGAGGGTTTTTAATGATGGCTCTCAGGAAGATTCTTCTTTGAGATAAAGAATGAAGTGATGACAGTGGATTTTGATGGAATGAGAGAGGAAAAGAAAAGAGCATTTGAGAAAACAGAAGAAGAAATATTGCGAGTTAAATGGAAACAAGCAATGTGGGAAGAAATATATCCATAAGTAAATGAACTATAAAAGGCACAAGAAGGGCCCCAAACAGCGGGCTTTTTTAATCATTAAGAGATATTTCACTGTCAATCTGTTGGCTGTGCATTTATATTGACTTATTTTTTAAAAAAAAATTAAAAACTTTCAAATATTAAATTTTTGTAATACTTTCCTGAAAGGATCCTTTGAGTATTTCTCTGTTTTCACTTCACTTTGTAACAAGTGAATTAGATATAAGGATTGTCTTTCCATTCTGGTATCTTGATACTCCTGGTTGTTTGAAAAAGAACACTCAATTCATTTAATAAAGAAAATACTTTTCTTGGTCTACCTCTCCAGACATCCAGCAGATGTAAAGATAATTAAAATTATCCATTAGTTTAGTTGTTGTTTTCCTTCTGGCAGCTTCAATTCTATTTTCTTTAGCTGCAATGAAGTTTTCTTTAAGAATTTTATGAAAGTGTCTATGAAAAATAACTGTGTCACCCTGGATGCACTCACCGATGGAAAGCAAACCATGTGCGCTGAGTGTGGAAAGCACACCTGGGAGCAGGGCTTTTTACAATTTTTCTTCTTTTGGAGACCAGGAATACATAAAACAAATAAAAGTTTTGTAGTTTCTTAGAGAATTCGGATGGTGTATACAAAAAAAATCTGAATAGTCTAACTTTTTGTCATACTACATTTGTAATTTATATGTTTCATATATTCCTTTTTATGAGTAAAATATTTCATTACAATATAAAGGAAAAAAATTAGATGTATTGCTGTTAACTTCTATCTACTGAAAAATTCAGTGAAACAATCGTAGTCCTCTGTATAATAAGGGTAAGTAGTTTATTCCTAAGAAGTGTTTATATGTCTGTGTAGGGCCGGCCCGGTGGCGCACTGGAGAGTGCACGGCTTGGGAGCACGGCGGCGCTCCCGCTGAGGGTTCGGATCCCATGTGGAGACCGGTTCCCGCTCACTGGCTGAGTGCGGTGCGGGCGCAACACCGAGGGTTGCGATCCCATTGCCGGTCCCCGGTACGGGCGTGACGCCGAAGGTTGCGATCCCGTTACCGGTCAGTAAAAAAGACAAAAAAAAAGGGAAAAAAAAAATATATATATGTCTGTGTATGTATCTTTAGTGTAATAATTTAGTTAACTGTGCTTTTAATTTTGCTGAAATAATGTATTATTACTTATTTTTAGGAAGTCACATGTGTATATATATATATTTATTTGCTCTGCAGTACATAAAGTTAGAATTCCAATGTATGATTTTATATAAGCTGTATTGTCTCAAAAATATTTAGGGGAAAAGAACATGCAAATTGTAATAATGAATCTTTTATCATAATCAATGTTGAACTTATTCAGAATGGTCTTATTAAGTGTCTAAGCCTAAATAAAAGGTAACAGCTCTACTTAGATTTAATTTATGCTCTATATGAATTAGGTCTCACAAATAGCAAGACCAAAATAAGAGAGTTAAAGAAATATTTACATAAAAATAGTTATGTTGAATATTTTGAATTTTGTTCTACTTCAGTATAACAGAATGTATGTATAAAAATGAGTTCTACTGGCATTTTCTATGTATTTTGCTTCCTTCTCAGTCTCTGAGGTATGCTGACTGTACAGTCCACAAGTAACCAATGACTTACATGATCAATAAGTTTTGTAAATAAATTAATATATTCAAAATTTAATTCATTTTATTCCTATTACAAACTTTATCATGTCATTAATTCCAATAAAATATTAATAAGGTAAGAAAATCATACAATGTGATGTTTTAGGGAAGGTAGTTAGTAAAAGAAGGAACAGTATTTAAAAATCTTACTAATTAAGACCACAGTTGAGTGTTTCGATTTTGAATTTCCATACTGGCTAGTCACCAAAAAAAAAAAATCTTAAATCTTATTAAATACATGACTCTAGGCAGGAAAAAATAAAAATAAAATAATAAAACAAAGACGTAAGTAAAAAAAAAATATATAGTGCTATTCTGTAAGTGTATGTGGACCTTCTAGAGTTTTAAAAATTATTTAGACAGTAAAATTTCTTAATTTTATTTATTTTTCAGTTTTTAATTTTGAATTTTTATTGCTATGTAATATAAAAACTCAAAGCAGTCTATGAAACTAATTATACACCTTAATTAACATTGGCAAAA
>NW_007729292.1:147070-148408 GCF_000696425.1 Galeopterus variegatus | reverse complement strand
AATATAAAAACTCAAAGCAGTCTATGAAACTAATTATACACCTTAATTAACATTGGCAAAACCAACACCTGTGCAACCACACGTGGGACAGGAAAAAGGTCTTTGCCAACACTGCAAAGTCTCCCACATTACCCCTCTCGATCGCCATCTGTTCTGTGGCCTCCCAAGTTAACTTTTATGCTGACTTTAATGTTACTAATGTAATGGTGTTAATTTCCTTCTTTGCTTTATAGTTTAAACTCCTAAGTGTTCATCCCAAACATATTTGTTTCACCATTCTTTGCAGAAATGGAATCACACAGTTTGCTTCCTTTCCTGCCTGGCTTCCTTCTCTCAACATGATATTTGTGATATTTTGCTGTGTTGTATATAGCTTTACTTTGTTTATTTTCATTGCTTTACGATATTTATTGTATGGATATTTTATAATTTTTAAATCCTTTCTGCTGTTTATGGACATTTGATGTTTCTACGTTTTATCTTCATGTCTGTTGAATATATACTTAGGTGTGAATTGTGAGGTATGAGTATCTTTAGCTTTGGCAGATAATGCCAAACTGCTTTGCAAAGTGGTCATAATAGTACACTCCCACCAGCTATATGATTATTATTCCATTATTCCACCTCCTTATCAGCAGAAGAGGTTATGGTTAATGCTTATTGTGTCCTGTTTAAAAAANTTCCACCTCCTTATCAGCAGAAGAGGTTATGGTTAATGCTTATTGTGTCCTGTTTAAAAAATGTTTCCCTGTCCTGTTTATAAAGACACTTTTCTATACTATGTTCTAAAAGTGTTGTTATTTTGCCTTTTCCTTTTTAGCTCTACAGTTTACCTGGAATTGATTTTTATGTATGATGTGAGATAGATGTCAAATTTCGTTTCATTCCGTGTGTATATTAAATTGTCCTGGAATTGTTTATTGAAAGAGACTGTCCTTTCGTTCACTATAAGTGCTGGGTAGGCAATGGGAGGGGTTGCACTTTATGCCCTGCAGGGGGGTGTCAAACCCCAGGTCTGGTAGTCCTGGTGTAAGAGTGATCTTCTCACCAGTGCTCCACACAATGGAAAGAGAGAGAGAATATGATTCTTCAGAAGGGAATTGGGTGCTTGTAAGAAGACAATTTGGATGCTGGAGAGCAAAACCAGTAAGTTGTCACTTCTTAGAGGAAGATAGTAGATGACAGTTTGATGGTCATAGGGCAGTTTTCTCTAAAGTTTAGTAATACAATAGCCAAGATATGGAACCAACCTAAATGTCCATCGACAGATGACTGAGTAAGGAAATGTGGTATATATACACAATGGAATACTACTCAGCCATAAAAAAGAATGAAATT
>NW_007729292.1:124279-146329 GCF_000696425.1 Galeopterus variegatus | reverse complement strand
AGCCATAAAAAAGAATGAAATTCTGCCATTTGCAGCAACATGGATGAGCTTGGAGAAAATTGTAAGTGAAATAAGCCAGACAGGGAAAGAGAGATAACTGCTTGTCCTCACTTATAGGTGGGAGTTAAGAAGGAAAGACCACAATAAAATGTTGAACTTTCAGAAGGAGATAACAGACTTATACTTACTAGAGATGGAAAAGGGGGAGTGAGAGGGGGTTAGAGAGTAATTGGGTAAGGGACACAAAGAATGATTATGATTTGTAATGATGAACATGCTGATAATATTGATTTGGTCACCACATACTGTACACAAATACTGATAGTCAACTCTGTACCTCAAAAATATGTATAATCAAAAATAAATGAAAAAAGAGGGTTAGGTTGTATTATCTTACATATACATATACACACAAAAATAAATAAATAAAGTTTAGTAGTAAATGTGAGTAAATACTGTAATAGGATTTCTGGATCCACCATTTCTTATCTCAATAAATAGAAATATATATGTATAAGGAATAAAGATAAGGAATTACCATTATTTTTTATTAATTAGAATTTGTCAATGTATGATAATTTGACAAATTGGTAGTCAAAAAGAGACATCTCACTTTAATTTTTTTTTGTTTTTTGTTAATGAGGTTATATATTTGTGACTATTTGAATATATTTTCCTGGGAATATCCTTCACTTATTTTTAATTAGGTTATTTGTCTTTTTATTATTGACTTATTAGAACACTTTTAAAATTAGTTATAAACTATTATTCTATATTTCTCCTATTGATAATATTTCTTTTTAAACTAGATGCAAAACTAGAAATAAAAGTAATATAATAAGTGCTAGTATATAGTATGAACTGCTTACTCTGTGCCAGGCCATTTCCTAGTATCATTACACACACTAATTCATTTAGTCTTCAAAACTGAGCTGGCCAGTTAGCTCAGTTGGTTAGAGCACAGCCTTACAACACCAAGGTCATGGGTTCTGGTCCCCATACCAGCTGGCTGCAAAACTACCTAGTGAAGTAGATTATCTTCGATTTAGTAGATAAAGACATGGAAGTACAGAGAGATTAAGAAGGTTGCTAGAAGTCACTTAGCAAGTAGGTGGTGAGTTGGGAATCAAACTTCTGTAGTCTGGCTTTTGAACCTGTTTGGTAAACCATGATGCATTACTCATTAATACAGATAGGCTTAATTAAGAAACCCTAAGGAATGATATTTGAATATTTCTTTGTTTCCCATGCTGTATTGCATGATGTGGGGAACAGTAGAAATTTAAGTGCTTCTTCATTTTATGTGAAATGTTGAACTAAGTTGTACAGTAACTTGAGAAAACAAAGGAAAAGCAAATTAGTAGATCAAAAATCAAAAAACAAATTGTATGCTTCTGAAATGAGCAAATCTTCTGAAAACTCACAGACTATATAGCAGGAAGGCTTTGTTTTTGGAAGTCCTCCTTATCTTTCTTTGAAACGTCAAAAATATGTTGAATAAAAAAGGAGCTTTGGAGGAACAGAGATTACTATATTTCTGATCGGAAAAAAATTCTTTTCTCAAGTAAGAAAAAAATACAGTAATTCAGTATATTACAGCACGGCACCTAGAGATCATCTGAAACATTGCTTTATTCTGCTAAAGATGAAAATGAGATTTATGGAGAAAAAAGTGATATGCAACTGTCACTTGGTAGTGGTTTGAGACTAGAACTCAAATAATTAGCTCCTAACTCAGTATCTTTTTACTACTCCATTTTTTTCTGCTGTATATATACTTTATGCTATGGGGTTGAAATAATTTTCAAACTGCTAATTAAGCAGTGACCCTACCTTGACATTTTAAGAAATATGTTTATGCTCATATTAAATTACAAGGAGTGCATAGCTTCAAGAGGGGAAAAATCCTGACCTTGTTAAGTCCTTCCTCTATGGATTTGGTAGAAATTTCAAACTCAGTTTCATCTTCTATATTTAGATACTTTAATAGCATTCAAGGTTACCATAAGAAAATATTGCTGGCAGTATCTCTACACACACACACACACACACACACACACACACACACACACACACACACACAGTTTTTACTATACTGTATAATCGGAAAAAACAAATGAACAAATAAAACATGAAATACAGAACTTCTAAACTTCTCATTAAAGAATATTTATATGTTTAGAAAGGATCTTAACTATCATGCCAGATACAATTATTCTGTAACTTTCAAGTTTTATTTTTGTGATACCAGAGGAGAGCATTTATTCAGAAAGAAGGTACAGTGTATGAAATAAAATCTCTACTTAAAAATATATAGAGAAGTGATTTTTTTTTCTCCTTAAATTTTAGGTAAATTATAGAATGGTGACCATTATATGTAGTCTCACTCTCATCCTTTGAAGGATATCCAATTCTGATGTTTCCTTCAAGCAAAGTTAATTTTCATGGACTTAAGCTTGTTCTTTGTTCTTTTTGTTGGAGAATTTGCTTTAGGAAGGGAGTCTTCTGCCATTAAATAGTGGAGTGGACTCCTGCTCAGTACAGAGTATTCTTTTAATACACTTCAGCTGTTTGGTCTTTTGTATTGAGAGCCATTGTGGTTATTTTATGGAATTATCCGTTCCTTGGATTAATCTCAAGAGAAGAAGAATGCTTCATTCACTTGTTCATTCATGCATGCATTCATTCAGATATTTATTGCCTTCTTTCTCAGTGCCAGAGGTTTGGTAATAATGGAGAAGGAAAGGAGAGAAATCCAGAGCACAGTCTGTGGAGTTGGATCGCCTGAGTCTCACCACTGTACCAGCTGTGTTACCTTTGTCAGTTATTTAACTTTTTGTTTCTCAATTTTCTTATTTTTAAAAGAGGGACAGAATGGTGTGGTAGAGGAATAGATATGGTTTAATTTATGTAATGTAAAGATTAACTATTTTTACATCTTTGTTTTGAAGATATTTTTGCTTCAAAAACCTTTCTTTGAAATATATACCATTAAAATTTAGTTTTGTGAAGAATGGCATAACACCTTGCAATGAAGGATAGTTATAAAAGTAATTTCTTATCATTACATAGCATTTTAGAGTTTTCAAAATATTATTCTAAACATGGAATCATTTGATTCTAATGGCAATCTTATATTATAGGAATGATGATCATTATGTCATAGGAATGATGATCATTAATGTCCTCACACAGACTAAGCCTCTTATTCCAAGTTACATGAACAGCACACGTATAAGATAAAAGTGGAATATGGATCACATCTATTGTAGTGCACTGTCTTTTCATTTAATACTACCTCCTGGGCACCTGATAGGATGTAGGGAAACTGGGGATCTAAGAACATGTTAACAGATCTAGTGATAGGGTCAAGTACTCTTTTACAATCGTCAGCTTATAATGCTTAGTCTTTATGTTTTTATTTTGCCATAAAAGAAGAAATGATTTAAAGAAATGTAAAAAGAGATTACATCAGCTATTCTTAATGCACAGAAAACTGCTTGGAATCTTTAGGATTTATTAAATTTTTGGTAAAGTAGATAAAAGATTAAAGTTGAGTGGGAAGCAGTAAAAAATACTTTTGATTTAAAGTTAGGCACTGTGAAACTAGTCGAATTCTGAAATTTATGAAAGATCAGAGTAAGAGAGTAAGTTAGAATGATGTATATGATTCAAGTATGAGGGTAAAGTCAGTATAGGACGAAGTTATATGTAGTATATGCATATCTACAGTTGAGTATGTGTGTGTGTGTTTGTTCAACCATCATATTCTAAAAAGAGGTAGTGACCATTTTGCACATTATTGTTGATAATAATACTTGTATTTTTGTATTTTCTTAACATTTGCTATGAAGTGTACTGGTTATTTTTCACACTTTCTATGAATTTTCTTTAGTGATTATATTTAACTCTTTCATTAACTTTGGCTACTCATTAAACATTTTATATAACATGAATTTTCTTTAGTGATTATATTTAACTCTTTCATTAACTTTGGCTACTCATTAAACATTTTATATAACTACACTGAATCATATGGAATGCAAAGTTGAATTTTTAGTACAAGATTAATATTATCAATTAGAAAAGTATGCTAGAGTAAGCCAACTGTATGCAAGGATTTTCGTCAAATGTTTTACAAAGTCTGTCCCTCATGGAGTCTATGTAATATGATACTGTAAGGATGTGCTAAATAAAGCAACACGGCATTGTGCTTACAGGTATCTCTTATTCCTGTGCCTTAGTTTTTCCATTTGTAATATAGGGATAATAATTCTACCTACCCAACAGGACTTTATGAGGCTAAAATGAAGTAATTTTCAGTGAACATTTAGAAAAGTAAGTGGTATACACTAAGTGCTCAATAAGTTGATAAAATAAGAGGATATTAAATGGTTCAGAAGAAGTTTACATCTTTTTTAGAGATGAAACAAAATATCTGAAATCAAGATTACTGAATTGGATTAACAACAGTCTATAGAATGCAGAAAAAAAATCAATGAGTTTGAAGACAGAAATAGAAACTGTCTAAATTAAAGCACAAAGGTAAAAAATAATATAAAAATATTTTAGACCCTTGGGGATCTATGGGATCTATGGGACAATATCACATGGTCTAAAGAAGAGAAGGGGCAGAAAAGTTTTCAAAAAAATACTGACCAAAGTTTTCCAAATTTGATGAAAAAAATAACCAATGGATCTGAAAACCAAACAAACCCTAAAAACTGAGAGTCCAATGCAGAATGAAAATAAAGCAGGCTGAAACAAGGTACATCATTAGCTGATTTCTAAGGACTAGAGTTAGATAGAACGCTTTAAAAGGAGTAAGAGAAAGAAGGCACGTCATATTTGGGCCTGAGTGAGGAGGTGAGATTATGGGGGACTGGAATTACTACAGACATTCCATCAGAAATAATTCTAGATAAAAGACAGTGGAATGTCTTTTTTAGAATGCTGAATTTGGGGGGTGGGGGAGGAAACTCCACTAATTCTGAATTTCTATATCCAGTTAAAGTTTCCTTCTAAATGAGGGTGAAATAATTTTTTTTCAGAGAAACGACATTCCATCAGAAATAATTCTAGATAAAAGACAGTGGAATGTCTTTTTTAGAATGCTGAAGTTGGGGGGTGGGGGGAGGAAACTCCACTAATTCTGAATTTCTATATCCAGTTAAAGTTTCCTTCTAAATGAGGGTGAAATAATTTTTTTTCAGAGAAATAAAAACTATGGGAATTCATTATCAGCAAACCTGCACAACCAAAAATATTAAAGGAAAATTTAGGCTAAAGGAAAGTACATGGAAACATGAATTTAAACAAAAGAATGAAGAATGCCAGCAGTGATAAATAATTGGGTACATGTAAATAGATTATCTATTTTGTAGATTTTTTAAAAGATAATTCACCACTTAAAGTAAAATAATAGCAATGTACTGTGAAGTATGTAATGCATATAGAAGTCAAAGATGTAACGATAATAGCCCAATAAACAGATGAGGGAAAGTTGAAGTATCCTCTTACATTGTATGTAAGGTAATATTGTATTACCTTATACAATAAATATCATTTTGTTTTACATTATATATAAAGTAATATACATTATTGTACATAGATTATATATAAAGTGTATCTTACATTTTACATAAAGTAATATCATATATAAAGTACCCATGTAAGTACCCCTGTATAAAGTAATAGGGTATGTATGTAAAGTAATGCTGTATTATTTCAAAGTAAATTATGGTAAGTGAAAAATTCATATGCATTTTATAAGCCATAAAGTAACCATAAAAATACCCAGAATAGGAGCAATTAATAATCAAATAATAGAGATAAAATGGAATAACATTCAATTAATCAACAAAAAGCAAAGAGAATAAAAATAAAATGAACAAAGAACATACAAGATAGAAAGTTCAAGATGATTTTTAAGCCTAAACCTATTGATAATTACATTAAATCTAATAAAGGTCAGTATCTCAAAACCAATGCTATTTCTGTATGATGGAGACAATGAAATACTTAGGTATATACATGTATTAGTCAGGGTTCTCCAGAGAAACAGAGATATTATACATATCCTATATATCCTACATATGTGTAAAGTACATATATATGTACGTGTTTATGTATATATGTGAAGATTTATTGTATAAAGGGATTGGGTCATTTGTTGGTTATGGAGGCCAAGAAGTCTCACAATCTGCAGCCTGTAAACTGAAGAACTAGAAAAACAGGTGGTTTAATTCAGTTGGAGTCACAAGCCCTGAAAATCAGGGGGCTGATAGTGTAAGTCCTGGACTGAGTCCAGAAGCCCAAGAACCAGGAGAGTGTTGTTCCAGGGCAGGAGAAGATGGATGCCTCAGCTCAAGCAGCCCCTCTGGAGAGGGAGATCCTCTTTACTCAGTCTACTGATTCAAATATTTTCCAGAAATGCCCTGACAGATACACCCAGAAATAATGTTTTATCAGCTGTATGGGCATCCTTTAGCTCAGTCAAGTTGACACTTAAAATTAACCATCACAATGCATAACAAAATACATGCAAGATTTGAATGATGAAAATTGTAAATCATCGATGAGACATTATGTAAGACCTAACAGTATGGAGAACTCTACTATGTTCATTGTTCAGAAGGCTTGATATCATTAAGATGTGAGTTCTTAATGACATTGGTAGGTTCAATACAATCTTAATCAAAATCTTATCAGGCTTTTTTTTTCCCCTCCAACAATTGATAGCTGATTATAAAATTTACATGGAAATAAAAGGGATAACCAAAACCAATATTGAAAAAAAAGAAAAATTGAAGGACTTAAGTTACCTGGTGTCAAGGCTTATTTTGAAGTGAAAGTAATCAACAAGTGGTATTAGTGTAAATAAATATTATTGGAAGAGAATAGAAATGGCAGATATAGACCTGCACAAAGTTGCTAAAACAATTCAATGGAAAAAGATAATTTAAAAAACTATGCCAGGAAGAATTGTATAGCCACATGCAAAAAGAATTAATTAATAAACCTTATGTGGAACTTAACTCCAAATGGATTATAGACCTAAGTGGAAGTATAAACTTCTAGAAGAAAATATTTGAAAAAAATCTTAGTAACATTGGATTTGGCAAAGATTTCTTATAGAATCATAAAGCCATGAAGTATAATAGAAATATTGACAAATTTGACTTTATCAAAATCATAAACTTTGCCCTTTTGTTCCTTTTACTTTTCTTTTGTTTATTCTGTATTGTTTATTTTTCTAAAATCCTTTCGTTGATTAAACATTAGTCCATTTTATCTCTTTTATTTGCCTAATAATTCTACCTATTGTGGATATTTTATTTTTTATCTATGGTTAATAATATGCATATACAGCTTTCACTTATCATAATCTACTTTCAAATCAAAGACACTTACAAATGTGAAAAGACAAACCACAGTCTTGGAGAAAATATTTACAAAACATATATCTGACAATAAACTTTACCACAAATATGTACAGATCTTACAACTAAATAAGACAATGCAATTAACTTGGGAAAAATATTAAAAAATATACTTGAGTCAAATATACATTTATATATATATAAATATGTTTTTATATATACATATAATGAAACTAAAAACATGATACTACTACAGATCCACTCGGATGGCTAAAATTATCAAGACTTACCATAAAAGTATTGGGGAGAATAGAGAGCAGCTTGAAATCTCATACAGAACTGATTTCTATATAAAATAGTACAACTTCTTAGAAAACACTTTAGCATTTTATTATACAAGGGTACTTCAAAAGATAGAATTAAAAGATAATATGAGTCTTTCCATGAGCTTTTTGAAGTACCCTTGTAAAGGAAACATAAACTACTATGCAAATCAACTGTTCATTTCTAGGTATCTTCCCAGGAAAAATGAAAGCATATATCCACACAGAGACTGGTATACAAATGCTCTACCCAGGTCAAACTCCACCCAGTAAGAGCATAATGCACTCGAGCATGTGAAACATTCACTGAGACCATATGCTGAACTATAAAACAAGTCTAAGTATATTTAAAAGTATTGATATCAAACAAAATATATTCTGTAAGTAAAGTAGAATTAAATTAACATCAATAACAGATACTTGTATAATCTCTAAATATTGGGAAATCAAACTATGCAATTCTAAATTACCAATAGGTAATCATCTTGGCAACAAATGAACAAAGTAACCATTACTCTTTCAGAAGGAGAGAAGAAATCTAGGGCAATTAGAGGGGAGAGGGGTATGGAGAGGGGGATGGGGAGAGATTGGACAAGGGGCATAAAGAATAAGTAAGATTTGTAAACATATATATGCTAGGAATATTTATTTGATCAACATATGTCAATGTTGAACCCCCAAAATACATATAATCAATCATAATTCAATAAAAAAATTTTTTAAAAAGTTTGTGTTAGAAAAGAAGGGTCTAAAATCAATGATCTAAGCTTCCATTTTAGATGCTAGAAGAAGAAAAGCAAGTTAAAAGAAAAGTAATAAGGGATAAGGAAATAAAGACAACACCAGAAAAAAAATGAAATAGGATACCAAAAAATGGAGAAAATAAATGGAATAAAAAGCATTTTAGAAGAGGTTACCACAATTTATAAACCTCTAGCTAGACTAATCAAGAGAAAATAAAAGACACAGATTATCATTATTTGAAATGAGAGGGGACTTTAGAACTTCCAGATATTAGAAGAATCATAAGTAAATATTTTTATGTCAGTAAATTTAATTTAGATGAAATGGATCAAGGCTTTGAAAGACACAAATTACTAAACCCCAGCTACTCAAGAAGAAACAAAAAATCTTAATAGCTTCTTATGTATTAATTTAAATGAATTTGAGAATGTAAATTTTGGCAGTTTGGAAAACAATTTGTCAGTCCCTTATAATAATAAACATATACTTAATGACTCAAAAATTCCACTCCTACTGTTTATTCAAGAGAAATGAAAACATATGTTCACACAAAGATTTGTATGTGAATATTCGTAGTAGAACGTCCAAGATTTGGAAACATCCCCAATGTCCATCAACAAGATAAACATATTTTGACATATTTATATAATAGAATAGTATTCAACAATTAAAAGGAAGAAGTTGGTATCACAACAATGATGAACTTCATTAACAAGATGTACAAATATAGCAGGTGCAGAAAAGTTCATACTTTAAGATTCTGTTTATATGAAATTCTAGAAGATGCAAATCATTGAGTTCTAGCAGGCCAGTGGTTGTCTGGTGTAAGAGGTACAGAAATTGATTGCAGTGTGACATTAAGGGAACTTTTTGGGTTGTCAGGAATATTCTATATCTTTATTATGATGGTGGTTTCTCATGTGAATGTATTTGTTAAAACTCAAATATATTGGACTGTATACTTAAAATGCATGCATTTTATCATAGTTTTTTCAAATTTGATAGTTAATTTGAAAAACTGTCTAAAGCCAAGTAATCATGACCTGAGACTTGGTGAAAGCAGTTGATATTGTAGAAGGAGAAACTGAAATGGATGCTTACAAAATTCTAGTATTGTTAGACTGAATATCTACTTTGAGAGTACAAGATAGAGAAAGGTGTTTCGTAAAGGCACCTAAAGAAAGATAGTCTATACCTTTTCGTGCATTCTGCTTTCCACCTTGAGTAATGTATATATGTATAGACTTAAAGTGATTAGACAAACTTTAGATTATAGAACAGGTAGTTGTAAAATGCTTTCCAATTTATTTCTATATTTCAACCATTTTTATATTTTCCCCTTATTTGCTAAAATATTTATTTTCCCATTATTTACAAAATTTACTACTAAATTCCCCTTCCCTGTTAATCATGGAAGCTTCATCTTTTCCTTGAGAAACTTCAGCATTGCAGGCTGACCATCAGCACATATGTCACACAGCCGCAAGTAAGCATCACAGTGCTTGAGATGCATTTCAGAGCCCCAACAGGCCGTGGAGAAATGTGTGTGATTTCAGTATAAGCTGACAAAAGGCTGTTTGATGTGACTAACACCATCTTCATTTGGGTAAAGCTGGCTGCATTCTAATGCATTCTGGGCTTTATCTCCAGAAGTGAGCAAAAGTTTCAAGGTACATAAAATGGAAGTGAATGCGTGTGTCATAGTGGTGACCAGGCAAGAAGTTCTGTATATCCTCAGTCTCATTTTTTTTTTTTTTGTCAACTATTCATTACAAAAAAAAAAAATTAAATTTGTAAACTATTTTATTTTTTCTTCTTTTTAAGCTATGCCTGTATAAGCAAGGTTGAATGGACATTTAATGGAATTTGAGTAAACTGGAACAAAAATGTTTAATAAAAAATAAATTATCTTCAGCTCAATTGAATGTTTATAACTGAGGCCACTCCCCTGAATTCAGCAATGTTCTAGGCAACGAGATAACATAAAGTTAGTGAAAGGCCAGATTCATGATTTCAAGGATCTTATGATCTTTGTCCTATTGTAGCATAGTGACACTTTACATTAATGATATTTCCTGGCTTCTTACATTGTAAAAGTAATAAAATATCATTTTTTACACTTCTTTCCCCCATCCAAAGGAAATAATATATGGGGCCTCAATGTATAAAATTAATGAAAAAACGCAAGTGGAAGGGAATATAAGCCTGAACTTAGTGTTTAATAATTTCAGAAATCTCCACAGAGATCTAGGGTTCCTACTGAAATCCCTAGACCTCCTTGAAACCTTATGGTCCATGAGTACACAATTTAAAAATCAATGACCAAGATAATTTTGCAGCAATCTCTGTTGTTTTATTTCTGAAGAAACATAGCCAAAATGATATGGAAATCTAACTTGGTTTTGAGATCAACTAAGTGAGTTTGTTTGGGTTCTTCTAATGTACAAAAAATACTTTTCATGACTAAAAATTGAACTAATTTGAGTCCTGTTGTGAAAATGTCAGATCATCTAACCCATAAAGTTATCCTCAGAACATTGTTTATTTATGCATTTCACAATTATTTACTGGCAACTAGGAGCTCTTCTAGGTGCTGAACATAAAACAGTGAATTAAACAAAGACCATGTCCTTATTATACTTACATGCTAGGGAAGAAGACAAAAAAAATCAATCAATTTAAAAATCAATATGTAAATAACATCAGGTAATCATAAGTATGTGAGGACAAAGCTGAATAAGGGAATAGAATAAATGGGGAGAAATTCCTTTTTAGGTGAGGGTCAGGGAAGCTGAGGATCTATATTTGGAAAGAGGTCTTGAATGAAATTGAGCTACTGAGCAAATTAAAATTTACCATCAGAGTGTTCCAACATGAAATGTATTGGTGAATGTGATAAAGGTTGTACACAGGTGATTAGGACAGAAGTCTCATTGGAGTGGATAGGAGAATAAGGGGAGAAATGAGGAAGAGAGTAGGTACTGACAGCTCTTCAAGGGCTTAGGCTGAATTAGGGCAGAAAATCAATACTTGTTAGATAAATGATGGAGATGATGTTCTAGTTTTTCTGATCCATTATAATGTCATTTTACATGTATGGCAGTTCATAGTTTAGTGGTTGTCAAAAGTTTCTTCAAACAATGAAAACTTTTTGGTTCATTTTGCCAAGTATATCTTTTCTGGTGCCATCATACATAAACAGTTATCACCAAATGATCTGATGTAGTTGTTAGCTTGCATACATGAAAACTTTTTGGTTCATTTTGCCAAGTATATCTTTTCTGGTGCCATCATACATAAACAGATATCACCAAATGATCTGATGTAGTTGTTAGCTTGCATATCTCCAGATGATGTTATATTGAAATATTTCTTTAGGATCTGCTTTTGCAAATGCTGTGTTAGAAGCTCTAATATTTATGTTAATGTAAATAAACACATACACTGATCTTGACCTCATAATCTACTTATTCTAGGAATAAATGAAAACAAATGGGTGCAGAAATGAAGAGAACACATATCAGTTGTATTAGTCCGTTTCTGTTGCTTACAACAAATTACCTAGAACTGGGCACTTTGTAAGAAAATGAAATTTATTGCTTACATGGGTATTTCCCCAAACTGGTTTTATTTTTAGTTTTAGTTTTTGTCTCATTGACGGAGCAACACCTGCCTGGGATGATCAGAGAGGGTTGGACTGTAAGACTTCAGATGATGGACTGTCATAGCTGACAAGGTGTTGAGAAACTATGGTGCTGAGAAAGAATTTTTGAAAGGGTTAGAGTTAAAGTGTAGGCAGGAAAGTGTGAGACGTATTCAAAACATGGAAAATTATCTGATTGGATATATGAAGAGCAGAAAGAAGTAAAAAGGAATTAAAATTTATTAAGTGCTGTTTGTGCTCTAAACTTATCTCAATAACTTTTGCAACATTTATCTCATATAATTTTATTTTACTAATGAAGAAAGTAAGGTGAGAAAAGTTATATGCCCAGTAAATAGCAGATAGAATCACCATTCCAAAGCATCTTTCTCTCTAGCTATGAAGGGTCTTTTCCACTGGACTTTGTTGTCTCTCAGACAAACCCAAAAAGAATAATTGGGCCCAGGTTTGGTGGGCATTAGATTCCAAATTAAAGGTTTTCAACTTTATTAAATAATGCATAATAAATATTTAATAAATAAAATATTTAAAAATATTGGAAGCTTTTTGAACAGACATTGGTACAATCAGGGTTGTGCTTTGGAAAATTAATCAGATGGCTGAGTCTAGAACTGACTGGTATGGAGAAATGGGATAGAACACACCAAGTGTGAATGAATTCCAGTCATGTAAGTGGAAGGTGTTCATGTAGCAGGTGGTAGCCCTACACATGCATTGCTTACCTCTCCCTTTCAGAAAGTGCTGGTCAGCTGCAAGTTGTACAGTTAGTGGACAGCTTCCAGCTGTTAATGCTTTCAGGATCCATATTGATTTTTGAACCAAGGCCATGCATTTTTCCTGAACAGCTCTCTACCAATGACAGAGCCTGTCAGAGGTGCTAGGGCCTGGCCATTTCAGCCCAATGTGGGAATCATATAATGGGCATTCCTTGCTCCAGAGCTTCCCACTGGAATACACAAGCACCTATCATATCTTTACTATGGTCTGGGTTTCTCTCTGCCTAATCCTTGCTTCCCTTGCCCTCTCTCCTTTCCTTAGATGTTTTTCAAATCTGTATCAAACTCTGAAGGCTTTGCCTACCCAATCTTGCTTCTTCCCCTTTTTATCTTCCCCAGAAAATATCCCTGGCAAACCTGATGTGCTCCTAAATCCATCTCAGAAATGTTTGTCTAGGATCACTAAAGTGTGAAAGTAAAAAAGTGAAGACAGATGTTAGAGCTTTTGCAAATGATGATGACGATGATGGTAAGGATAGATGGACTTTAGCATCACTTAAGTTTTTCTATAAAAATACAACTTATAAATGTGCATTTTCTGGAACTAACAGTATATCCAAAAAAGGTGGATTTGAAGAAAGACAGAAAAAAATAAGGGGGGAAAAAAAAGGAGGCTAACGGGTAATTCTGGAACTAACAGTATATCCAAAAAAGGTGGATTTGAAGAAAGACAGAAAAAAATAAGGGAGGAAAAAAAGGAGGCTAATGGGTAGAGACAGAAAAAAATAAGGGGGGAAAAAAAAGGAGGCTAACGGGGAATAAGAGGAGGACTGTGCCAACAGAGAAGACAGTTTCAGTAAGAAGGAGGGAATCAATACCATAAATCCCACCAAGCTGTCAAGGAGAATGAACACAACCAAAAGGTCATGTTACCTGTTTTTGTTTGTTTGTTTCTGAAATGTAGCTTTGTTCTTAAGTGTGAATATAAATGGCTGTAAGCAACAAGGACCAAGAAGAAGCGTCACTAATCTCTTAGGATCTTGGGTCTAGATCTTAATGATGTCAAAAACCCTTAAAAAAAAAAATCACTTCCCCTTGGAAACAATAGGTATGGCTTTAGTTAGAAATATTTTTGGTAAGAATTAATATATGAATCATAACCAACTGTAGTTAAGACACACAAATATTCATTATTAGAATTAATACCATTGATACAAGAATAAAAACTGAAGATACCCACATGCTGCTGTGGTCTGAATATTTGTCCCCTCCAAAGCTCATGTGGAAGCTTGTATCCTGTGTAGCAGTACTGAGAGGTGGAGCCTTTAGGAAGTCATTGTCTTGTGAAGGCTGTGCCCTCATGAGTGGATTAATACATTCATGGATTAATAGGTTAATGGATAAGTGGGGTATCATGAGAGGGGTACTGACAGCTTTACAAGGAAAGCAAGTGAACATGTTAACACATGCTTTTACTCTTAGACCTCTTGCCACATGATACTTTCTGCAGAGTCCCCATCAAGAAGAAGGCCTTCACCTAATACATGCACACACTCACACCCTTAACTTGTATCTGTCTTGGGGATCCTGGCTAGTTTGTATTCATTTTCCACAATAGTTTGCATTTATTTTCCACCTTCATTGCAACAAATGAAACTAAACATAGTATTCCCTTAAGTCGGTTTACACGTATATTTTCCAGGGTCAAGTGGGATTTTCAGATTAATGTTGCATATGCCATCTGCATTATTGCAGTTGTTTAAAACTGAGTTAAGAAAGGGGAAGCAGAAAAACAGGATTTTGAATAATATTTTAGTTGTCTAATATTTAGCCTAATTAACTGTGCCATTTTATTTAGTGATTTTCACACCTGACCTACAGTCTTTACCATGCAAAGAGTTTCTGTAATACAATCATTTTAATTATGATCTTAATTCTATCCTCCTACGTTGTTTGAATCTAGACATACTCATTAGGAAGGAATAGTGCATTTCTGAGCAAAATTGGGCCATAATTTTTATACCTGCTGTGTGCATTCAGAAAACAGTTCTCCAACTATGATATTAATATTACATTATTTATCATGAATATAACTTACCAACTTATTTCAAGTGAAAGGGCAGGATTATGTCCTACAGGGATAATAGTGGTATTTATTTGTATAAAAGTATTGATCTAATTATTTCTTTAATGGTACCAGAAGAAACCTGTGGCTGTCTACATTACCATTTGCATGATTTTGTTATATGCATATAATATTAAGTTATATTTAAAACAAATTCTTAAATCTGACAAGTTTTATATAAAGTTCTATTATTGATAAATGTCTGAGTGTTGGTAATGTTGACATATTTCTTTCTAATATAGTTTTCATAAATATATGAAAAATATGAAAACATATTTTTATCTAATATAATTTTCTAATTTAGTTCTACTGAGGATATATACAAAACTTCTGACATAAAACACCTTACATGTTAATAATTTACTAGGTTTTAGTGTTAACTAAGCATGGTTAGTTGAAAAAACTTAGGAGTACTTCATTAAATAATATGGAACTAAAGATTTCTCCATCAGATCGGCTATTCCGGGATGAGGTTGGAAGGTCCCCACTGAGGAGCAGCCATCTGCTCTTGGTTTCTTCAGCTGTGCATTCTGATCCCAGTGCTTCAGCTGCCACTGAAAGCTGTTTGCTTGTCATCCTCTCTGCTCTATGAAGCCATTGTTGACGTTGAAGAACTGACTAGCTCCATCTGTGGTACAAAGCCTGTATTCCAACCATGATTGTCACAGATCTTGACCAGAGGAACTTGGGTGGCCTTTTCATTCGTTGGATATACCTATTGCTGACGTTACCAAGTTTGATAAGGTCTGATTGCAACTTTGAAATAACGTGAGCAATTGCTCATTTCCATAGATTGACATGATTTTCACTTGAAGAAACACTGGAATTATATCCTTCTTCACAGCATCTGAGCAGCAGTCTCTGTCTGCTTTGGCACCCGCAACCATAACATGGCTGCATTTGATGTTGCGGGCCATAGTATCATCCAAAATAATATGTCTTGGAGAATCTAAATGCAAAGAACCCTAGAAAATGCTTTGGTACACCAGATTTGTTTATTTCCTGCTGAGCTCAGGAGAGATTCAGTCCAGATTTTGGTAGTCTTGTCCTCTCCTTCCAAGCATATACTTTACTTTTTGTGTTCATAAAAACCAAGGTTACAATCCCAGTTTCTATTACTAAACGTGAAGAGGTGTATTGACTTTAACAAGTTCTATGAATGAGTGCCAGTTTGTGGTGACCTGGGGAACTAAGGAGAGCCAGCACACTATATATTTCTCTTTGTACAGCACTGTCATCTGTGTTCCAATATCCAGCCAACTTCATGCAGCCACAAGGAGGGTGACATTTGTATCTGTGTATGTTTTTGGTTTGCGTCAGTGTCATCCTTTCTCTGGAACTTGAAGTCTGTCGCTAAGAATAGCCCTGGCCATTTTTTCATTAGTTATTTCAACCATGTGGTATAGTTGCTCTGGTTGATTAACAAGCCACCAGAAGGTGAGTGGATGGACTTCAGCTTTAGAGGAAGTCTGGTTGAAATTGTCACATTGATTAGCACCACAAGGAGACATGGGAGTTGAATTTAAAATATCTACAGGGCTAGCCATATAGCTGAGTTGGTAAGTGTGTGGTGCTGATAACACCACGGTCCAGGGTTCAATATCTGTACTGCCAGCCATCAATCAATCAATAAAATAAAATATATACGGAACATAGGTGTGTGGGGATATAAAATAACCCAGCTGTTATAGTTTACTATAACATCTCCATATTAAAGGAGATGAGGGCCTTTGGAAAGAGGACTAGGGCCTCTGGTTACAGTAATTAATTAAGAAACAACGTAGAATGATCTTGTAATTTTAAGGTCCTTAAATATATATAAATGTACATATAATCATTTGAAAAAAAGCTTGCAAACTGCCATAGTATTCTAAGGTATGGTCATATTGAGGTCTGAGTCTGCTCAGCTATTCAAGTGCAGGTCTAGCTAATGTTCATAATATTCCTTTAATAAGGTAGCAACTTGTTAAAATTAAAGCATAGCTATACAGATTATGATCTCCTTAATTAGACTGAAATCTTCTGTACTAGAATATCAGCATCTCAAATTTAAAAAATCTTTAATAAGGTAGCAACTTGTTAAAATTAAAGCATAGCTATACAGATTATGATCTCCTTAACTAGACTGAAATCTTCTGTACTAGAATATCAGCATCTCAAATTTAAAAAAATTTTTTTCATTAGATTTCCTTGTCTCCCAGAATGCAGACTTTATTAATTCATTTCTTTATTTGTGATGCACAATTGCTAAAAAGTCTATTTTGTTTCTTGTCTAGACAATGTATAAATAATTTATAAATTAAATTATGTAACAAATAATTCACTCCCGTGCTCAGCTTTGTAGAGAAATCTTGTACTCACGAATATATAATCGAGTTGAGATAAGAAACAATTAGATGCCAAGCAAAGAAACAAACAAACATGAACCCCTCTTGATTAGAGGAGAGTATATTTGTGTTTGGGGCATAAAGAGAAGGTACAAGCTTGATTAGTATGTGTACTAAATATATAAATCAAAATATATTTTTACTTTTTTACAGTAAATCAAGCATCCTCATTATACCGACTCTATACAGCACTTAATTTAATATTTTATGAATACTATATGGTAAATTAGTGTTATGTAAATAGTCACTTAGATAGCTGAGACCTATGGTCTATATATGTTTTAATTATCCATATTGTTTGAATATACCTTGAGAATTTATCACTTAATTGCTAGTAAAACAGAGGTTTTACTTTGTGTGAGTCTGACCAGAGAGTACTTTTGAAATCATTTCCTTAGGGCATTTTATTTTAATCTGCCAAGAACGTGTTTGAGAAAATTTCCAATTTTCTTTACTATGTTTGAATCTATATGATATTAATTCTTCTTTTACATTTATTAGTCATGAAAATAGTTTATATTTAAAAAATAGAAGGTTTTGAATGAGTTCAAAATAAATCCTGTGATAAATTAAAACTTAAAGGCTAACTTCTTGTTCTTAGTACTTAATAAGATATTTTCAAACTGAATACTGGATTACTAGTAATGAACAAAATAAGTCTTAGAAATACCTAATATGAGAAAGTAGAAAGTGTCTAAAATATGCAGGCTTGCAAAACCTAAAGCAGTTCATTTCTATTAAGTTCTAAAGGTATAGGAAAGATAGTGATGAAGTGGTCTCTTGGGACTTGATGAAAGAACACAAAACAAGGAAAAAGAGAGTAATGGGGGCAGGAGTTTAAGCCTACGAACAGTGAGAAGAGGGGCTGGATGGTTAGCTCATATGGTTAGATCTTGGTGCTGATAACACCAAGGTCAAAAGTTCAGATTCCCATACAGGACAGCTGCCAAAAAAAGAAAATAAAAATAGATAAATAATAAGAACAGTGAAGAGGGGACAGCTTCAACTACTTCCCTATTTCAGAAAATATATATTGCTAATAGAAAGGGGACATTTATAGCAGTGTTTCTAAAACTGTAGCCCATAAAGCACCATCTTTTCACATACTAATGCGAATTCTTAAATATTAAAATTCTGTTTTTAATTTGATGATAATTTTTGAAAAATTAACATAAGGATATTTTAAATCAACTGGTTGGCTACTGATGTTAGGATAGCAGATCTCATGCCTGTATTTGCACTTGTTTTTAGGCCTGTATTGTAGCACTGTTTTTACATTTTAACCAATAACAAAGGATGCATCTGAACTAAACCAAGTCCCATAGGGTCCATGGGATTCTGTTTAAGATTCTGTGTAATCTTAGGGAAGGGAGGGGGCATTATTTTGGCTGTCAGAAAGTCTAAGAATGACTCTGGGAAATCTTTGTTAGTTCAGGACCCACATATAGGACATAGGACCTCGAAGATGATAGATTCTTGCCTTTTTAAATCCATTATAACTTGAAGTACTAAGATAAGCCTTAAGTCCTATGAGACAGTGCCTTGGATTGAGTGTTCCCCCCAAACTTGACCCTCACCGTGGAAGTGCTAAGAGGGTGGGAAATCCTATTATGTTAATTGAGATGTGGGACCTTGAAAGGAATTATAGGTTATATATTATATATTTTTATATATTTATATTATTATTATTTTTATATATTTTATATGTTATATGTTATATTTTATAATATATATATAATATATTATATATATATATATATATATATATTTTAGATTATAGGACCATGCCTAGGGAATGGATTAAAAATGGTGGTCGTGGGCATGGTTCTGAGGGCTTTGAAAAGGAGAGTGCATGAGTAGCTATCTCTCTCTGCCCTCTATGCTCTACCATTCTCTGCCATGTGAGGCCCCCACGTTGCTGTAAGGCCACCACCAAAGAAAACCCTCAACATTTGTGTTCCCTGGACGTTGGACACACCAGCCTCTGAAACTGTAAGCAATAAATTTCATTTTCTTACAAATTACCCCGTTCTGTGTATTTTGTCATAAGCAACAGAAATGGACTAATACAGAGAGGAACCAATAATTTTCTGTACTTTGTTATATCAAGAGCTGGGTGAGCAGTTGCTACTGTGTAGTGAAGGTAGGGAGAAAAGAAAACAGACTTGGGACTGAACTAACAAAATAAAAACATATGTAGGGGATGCCAAAGCATTTAGTTCTTTATTTGTGTTCTTTTTCTAGCTACTTAACCTTTTCTCCCCCTTCTATAAATTGGAAGAAAATGATCACACACACATTATCATTTTTTTTAGTCGATCCAGTTTTCCCAGTTATTGAAACACTGGTACATTTAAAACAGTATTTATCTTTATTTCCCCTAGTATGTTTGGGTATTTTGTTAGGAATTCTAAAAACTCTGGAATGGTAGTTAGTGCCCCTTTTAAAATTCCTTTGCAATTTGAGAGATCCTTCTGCTATGTACCCAATACAGGTCCACAAATTTATTACATATGAATAAATAGATTGTGTTTTCTCTTTACTCAATAAAGAAAATGAGCTGTAGTTAATGTATTTTTTTAAAAGTACATTTTTCAATTTTTAAAGAAGGTGACCATATCACAACTAGTAACCACTTTGTTAACTACAAATTTCTAAATCATATCTGGTCTTAAAACAATGCTAGTAGGTAAATTAGGCAGGTAATATTTCCATTTTGAATGGGGTCAGTGTCACACAGCATTTAAATCATTTAAACTGACTTTTTTTCTTGTCTCCAAAATTTCAATTCCCCTGCCATGCAAGTTTGTTGAAAAATAGGAAAAAAAAAAAAAAAAAAAGAACTGCCATTTTTCCTTCTTACTGTTTATTCAGAATGTGCCTCCTGTTCAAAAAAGTTTCCAGCTCTTTCTCTTATGTACTCATTTTCTTGTGAGTATAAGAGCTTATAAAGAGAGGTTTTTCTGTTATAAGCATAAATTATTTTCCTCACCATGTTCCCTGCCAATTCCTTCCTTTAAAAAGTCCAATTCCTTTTAAAAAGTCCATTGAAAATATATCTACTTTTGAAGTCCCTCTAATTAGCTCTACCATAGACCTCTTTAACCACTTCACCTCTTGAACTATTCACATGCCAAATTATCTTTCCACAACAAATTTTACGTACCTATTCCATGATGTTTTGTAAAATTCTTTATATGTTGCATATAAAAAAACCCTTAAATTGAAACCATGCATGCATACGCACATACAAACACACACATCCACACACACACATGTCCTCAGAGTACATGTCAGAGAAAAAGGCATGTAGTGGCATCTAGCTACTAGTAAGATTTTCCTGCAGAAGGCAAATATACCATGTTTTCCCTAGGGACAAAGAGCAGGTTTCATTTTGCCATGCTTCTAGGTGATTTGTTCCAGTATTTTTGGTTTTTTGTAAAATTCTTTATATGTTGCATATAAAAAAACCCTTAAATTGAAACCATGCATGCATACGCACATACAAACACACACACATCCACACACACACATGTCCTCAGAGTACATGTCAGAGAAAAAGGCATGTAGTGGCATCTAGCTACTCGTAAGATTTTCCTGCAGAAGGCAAATATACCATGTTTTCCCTAGGGACAAAGAGCAGGTTTCATTTTGCGATGCTTCTAGGTGATTTGTTCCAGTATTTTTGGTATTAACTGAATAAGTCTCCTAGAGATACAAATTTCACCTTAATTTCATGATATTATGACTGTATATATATATTATATTTTCTAACTGTTATTGGTACAGAGAAAAGTTACTGGTTTTTGAGCTTTTATCATCTTCCCAGCCATTTGAATGAGATTTTTTTGTCTTTAGTGTTTCAGTGGATACTTTGCAAGTAGTCCTATCTTCTCCTATAGTTGTAACTCTTATTTCTGTTTCATGTTTTGTTGTTGTTGTTTTATAGACCAGAAATAAAAACTTTTTTTTGGTTTTTGATTTTGGTCCAAGTGCTTTTAGTTATTCACCATAAATAAAATGTCTAATTGAGGATGATATATATATATATGCTTGCTGACTTTAAGGAAGTATTCCTTATCCCCGATTTCCTAAATGAGCGGTACTGAAATCAGATAAATTCTTAATTTTAAGAAGATGATCATTTTCCTAATTTGTCCTGTTGATATTTTATCTTATTAGAGATTATAATATTTATACATGTTATATATGAAATTTATTGTGTTTTGGTTTTTTAATTATTGTTTTAAATTCTATTAAATTGGATTTACTAATTTTTTATTCAAAAAGTAAAATTTTTATTTATAAGCTTTTAACCATTTTTTTTTATTGTGGTTTGGGTTCCTAAGATGTTATAATTTTTCCATTGAATCAAGGGATGCTTTCCTCCTGTTCCATTCTCTAGAAAATTATCATTTTTCTTGTATCTATATTGTAACTATAGCAGGTGTTATCTGTTCTTTTAAAGCATCATAAATTCACTAATAATTCTCAAATTTACTAATAAAAGTATAATTTTTGTAGAAAATTCTTTCTTTAAAATGTTTCCTGTGGGGGCTGGCCCCGTGGCGCACTCGGGAGAGTGCAGCACTGGGAGTGCAGCGTTGCTCCTGCCGCGGGTTTGGATCCTATATAGGGATGGCTGGTTTGCTCACTGGCTGAGCATGGTGCGGGCGACACCAAGCCAAGGGTTGCGATCCCCTTACCGG
>NW_007729292.1:116283-123279 GCF_000696425.1 Galeopterus variegatus | reverse complement strand
AAAAAAAAAAAAAAAAAAAAAAAAAAAAAAAAAAAAATGTTGTGCCAGAATCAAATCTAGTATTTAATTGTCTATTTGACTGATTTTAATTGTCATATAAACTAGTATTTTTATGTTATTGTTCTTAGTCTAATTGAAATTTAATCATTTTATGAATTTGGTTACTATGGTTAGCATTTAATAAGTTTTGATATGCTATTCTTATTTTGGATATAGTTGAGATAATCTGCAGTTGTATGTTTGGGTTTTACTTTGATTATAAATAGTTGAGTAATGTATTTTTAATTTTTCGATGTCTATTTATTTACTTAATTAACTTGTAATCCTTGCAACTTCCTGCCCCTAATATTTATGGTTCTCATTTTGATGTTTTATTCCTTTGTTATCAGACTGTATACATTAGTTTATATCCTAGATTTTTGTTGTTGTGTTCAAGGACTTTCTTATGTTATTATGTATTGACCCAAAACCTGTGTTTTAAGTGGTAACGTATACTGGTTTAAAAATATTCCATAAATATACAATTCATTTTCTATCAGACTTTCATTAATGCAATTTATGCCTTGATCAATACTCTTGTAAGTAAATCATTATGCCCATCTCTAGTTATTTTCTTAGTGTAAATTCTCAGAACTACTACTATTGGGTAAAATTGACAGAAACATGTTAAAAACAACAACAAAAAAAACTGGTAAGAATTTTATTTGAGTATGTCTAATCTACCTTCTTTCTTTATCATGTTGTGGTCAGAACATATGTTCTGTACAGTTTCTGCTTTCAAATTTATCAAGGGTTTCTTGGCAACTTAGTGCACCAGAATGTATGCTGCATAATGAAGAGAATTTTGTCTTTTCTTCTTTGTTGTATTGCAGTAACTAGAAGATTGCCTGACATGTAGTAGACACCCACTGTACTGAGTGACTTTAAAAAATGTTCAGTGGCTTATTGGAATAAAAATTATAATATCTCTCTGTAGGGTGCTAAGTTCAATGTATTATAGCTATTAATCGAACTTTATTAAGTCTATTCTTCAAATTCTCTGCAGATGTCCTAATTTCTTTCTTCTTAATTAGCTATAAATTGGTAGTGATATCTACAATTGTATTTTGTTCAATATTTCTAATGCTTCTAATAATCTTTGTTCCATATATTTTAATGTTACCTTTTATTGTATATAAAGGATCATGAATATTATATATTTCTATGAATATCAATTAAGTGGCCAACCCTCTTTTCCTCAATTTCTTTGGCACCTCATAATATAGCCATTACTTGTTATTGCATTTGGATTTGTCTTATGCTTTTGCCTTTCATTTTAAAACTCTTTTGTTTCAAAAGAGTGTCCATCTCTATACATGCTTCTTGTGTCATGAATCTCATTCACCTCAATATAACACCACATGCTTAACTCAGCTCCTATGTCATCTTTACTTTCTAATCTCTGACATATTATGGATAAAAATGATCACTTAATAAACATGTGAAGAAATGGATGAGCGATGTGATCAGTCACAAGCAGCAAACAGGACTTTATTGAAAGAACTGTCAGCTATATACTTCTGCTTGGTAATCATGGGAGGCTTGACCTTAGTTATATCTACCCAGCTTGTGCTCAGCTGTGCCCTGGCCAATTGAGATGACTACCATGCATCATCAGGAGGGTGTGGGTAAAGCACAATATTTAAGTATTGACATGTCTTTGAGGCAGTAGCCCAGGTTTTCATCTAGAATGTTTCTAATAAAAGTGTTTTTTTGGTTTGCTGATGACTTAAGTGTATGATATTCTCCATACATACTGCTATTGTATGTAATTTGAGACAGTAATATTGATTACAGGCCATACATCTTTTCCGATCCCTGAATTGGATTTCCTATCTTGATCTTTATTATCAATCAAGAGATATAGTGTTTCCCAAGTTCTATGATTGTGCCCGTATAGTCTAGGAGGTACTATTTCACTGTCTCCTTATAATTAAAATGAGAAGGATACAGTACAATAAGTCGGTCATTTGGACATTTAAAAAATGAAGGACAAGGCTCTATTTTCATCCTGGATAATTGATGCAAATAGTTGTGAATATACTAGGCATATTGAAATGAACTGGCCACTGCATTTGGCCTCAGTGTTTCTGTATCAAGTGGCTCCCAATTGGGGGTGACTTTGCCCTCTCCACAAGGGATATTTGAGAATATCTAGAGACATTTTTAGTTGTCACAACTTGGAAAGTGCAAAAGGAATGTAGAAGGTAAAGCCCAGGAATGTTGGTAAACATTCTGCAGTTCACAGGACAGCACTACCCAACAAAGAATTACCCAGTCCTAAATGTTAATCGATAGTGTGAAGGTTGAGAATATCTTGTCCATCATGTAAAACAAAGAGCATTTTTGAAACAGTATATGAATTTGGGATATGTGTGATGTGTAGCACTATAAAATACAGTTACTTATGGTGGAATTTGTGTAACAGATTTGTCTTTTCCTAACTATGGAGATTTTTTTTTTTAATAGAGAAAGTCTAACACGGTGAGAAAGAACCTATTCCTCTTTCATTTAAAACTGTCTTGCCTAGTTCATTAGTGGTAAAAAGCAGATGGGATAATGAGAAATTCTGTGTGAAAGTCTTTGTTAGAAGTAAAATAGTACATAAATGTAAGATAGTATTGCAGATGAAGCCAGTCAAGTCAGTAACCATTTATACACTCTCTGATTCTGCTGAGAATAAAAATGTTGAATAATATTCCCTTCTTTTTTGTGTGAAGAGACTGAAATTTGTAGATGGGTTAACTTTTAGAAACGGAGTACTTGATTTTAATCAGTGTTTAAGTTTTCTTGTATAACAGGGACAGATAAGACTGAAAGTCCTGGACTATGTTCATTCCAACAGAGAAGATCCACTGTCACCTGGTAGAAACACACTGAGATTCTGTATAGGCTGTGTTTGGAAATGAGGAGTCAATTGCTAAGAAAACCAGGAAAAACACTGGCTGATTTATTTCTGCTACTTTGATAGTTTAAGAACATTGAAATTTAGAGGATGGGTGACTCAAGACTGTGTAGCTAGAAAATAATGGAATCATAAGTAAAATTTAGATCTTCTAACTCCTTAGAGTATTTCTTTCAGCATATTGCGTTAAACATTACATCTGTTAAAGGACTGACTATCTGAGAGAGATTTGTTCTGTGTTTCAGCAGAGGGTATCTATCAGTTTCTGTGGAGTATTATAACTTCTTATTATTTGTGCCTATTTCAGGCTTTTGAAAAATTGGTTCTTGAAAGATACAGTCATTTACATGAACTCTTGTAGAGTTGTGCACTCCCTCTCTCTCCCTACCTCTCTCTCTCTATAGATAGACACATATTGTAAATTGCTATCATCTCAAAATCAATAAGAAAAGTTAGCAGTGAACTTTTTACTAAAAATTGGTAATGAGGTTTGTTTGCAGATTGATTTGAATTCACATTGTGTCACATTCTTGTACCAAGAATAATATTCCATTGTTAAGAGCCTATCTACAATCTGTTTCCTCTTAGTCTAAATCTTTTTCTCAGTGTTTTATAATAGAATAAATAATATTATGTGGGGTGGACATATTTTCCAAAAGAATATACTTTTACAATACTAAGATTGTTAAAGAGTGTAGGAGCTAATTTATTTCTATCGGCGTTGAATTAGAACATCTTCAACACTAGGTGTGTCTGTATGTGATTAATACTCTGGTCCTCACTTTTTCCTAACAGTATTGTAGGATGGAAAGTGAAGAATATGTATTTAGGGCCTGACAATTAGAGCTATTCTCATCAGAGTTATCACCAAACTGAGAAGGAGCATGAATTCAAAAATGTATTTATTTTTATATTTCATTTTTCATGGACGTTTTTTAGAAGTCATATGAAGCTATCATGCCTTTTCAGGTTACAATGTACCTAGGATTATGAACAACTTCACCATTGACGAAAAATGTTAAACATGTTTAATCCACAAAAGTGAAAGTTTTTTTGTCTTATCTTGAAACATCTATTATGCCTTAATGACGTGATGAGAATGGGGGGGTGTCACTATGTGGCATGCCTCATCTCTAGGCAAATGCATTTGTACCAAAGCTCCCTCTTCTCTGGCTCAAACAGGAAAAGGATTGAAGTTCTGAATCATCATCATTAACACATTGTTTTTTTTTACTGCTGCCATTATCATCATTACAACCAACCCCAGCATGAAATTGAGTTCTTACATTTACTATGTACCATATACCTTGCATATAGTACCTCATTTAATTTTCACAGCAACCTTTTTGATTTCATACCTCATCTTTCATACCTACTTTATAGACATATTCACTGAGGCTCAGAGACATTAAGTAATTTCACTCAAGTTCACACCTGTGGTAACAGACTGATTCATACCCAGGTCTCCCTGATTTTAGTTTCTAGTTTTTTCTCTGATTTTAGTTTCTAGTTTTTATCATAATAGCCACTACAAAGATGTCCTGGAGCCTCTGCAAAGCAGACAACCAGTATCCTAGGATACTGATAACACCCATGAATAACAAAGCTCTGCTGAAAACTGGAAGATGAAACTAATCCCAGAGACATAAACTTTTCTAAAGAGTTGTAAACTAACAAGAGAAATTGATGTACTTGGAATCAGCAGACCTAAATAACACATTAGAATAATCTAATGACAGTGATATGGAAAAGTAAGGACAGCATTGGCCTGAGGTCTCAAGCTAATAGTCAGTGTGGGTATAATTTTTATAAGTGAGATGTCCGCCTGACGTATGACCCACATTTGTAAATCTTATAGGAAATTCTAACAGCATATTATTGATGGCTCAAAGACTAACCAAAAGATCCTCCTAACTGCTGTGATTCAGACTTACCTATTCTGAAATGTGAGGTTTTTAGTTACACTGAAAAATAGAATGATAATAGAAAAAGCTGACAGGCTTGTTGTATTTTTTTCTGAGTTGTTGAGGTCTTTCTATATAGAACATACAGTAAGTGTAGTGGCCAGATTATGAGGTATTGAGACATGAGGTTTCATGATATATTTCTCATGGTATTCCTGGAAAATTCCAGTAGGTGGAAGCTACGATGGTCTTAAGTGAAAAGTCAGAGTTACATTCACTGTTGTCTCTTATAAGATAAAATTTATGAGGTCAGATTTAGAATGGATATTTAAATTTTATGTGGAGAAGCCTATTCCAAGGTATGCATAAGGCTATTATTCGGGTTATTAAAAATGATTTGCAGATTTAGTGCCTACTACTTCATGAATGTTTTTCTGTGTGACCTGTACAAACACATTATTGATTTCAATTATACTTTAAAATCTACCTTCCATCTTCACTGGTTGTAACCACCTTCTCATGTTGGCATTATGACATTGAGAAAAAAAAAACAAAAACTAGTGATTCCATCTTCACTGGTTGTAACCACCTTCTCATGTTGGCATTATGACATTGAGAAAAAAAAAAAAAACAACAAAAAACTAGTTACTTCAGATCTTTGTATCTTAAGAAATTATGTGGATAGAGTATTGTTAATATTACATCTAGAACAGGTGCTCACATTCTCGACTCACTTTGGTTTTTCATTCAATAAATTTGTATTAATTGCTTATGATCTAGAACAAAGGTATTAATGTTGGGTGTTAATGTTTTTAATCTGGTTGAACAAAGCAAGCTAAGCATTAATTGTATCTCTGATAAGAATTAAGAACATGTGAATAATGGATGTGTTACATCTATATAGAGCTTTACAGCTTACAAACTGCTTTCATATTTATTAAACTTCATTCTTTTAACATTTCATCTCACCTTGATGTCACTGAAAGTAATACAGAGAGATCCTCTAAAAAGAAGTAGGAGGAAGGTAATGCAAACTTAAATGTGCAAAATAGTAGAGAAGGTTTTCTTTTCTTTTTTCTCAATACTGCCTAAGAAACTTAACCTTTGCTATAAATGCAATTGATTTGTGAATGATCGTTTCTTGATATCTCAACGTGTTTTAAATAGAAAAGATTTTAGAAGAAAAAAACATCAAGGTTATTTTTTATCTTAAAGTAGAAAATTTATCCTTAAAATACTGAAACCCATTAGCTCTTTCAAGATCCTAAGGTAAATGTACTTCTCTGATGTAATGTTCCAAAAGGAACACTCTGCTTCTTATGGTGCCTAACTATGACCCCAAATTTTAGCAGGATCTTAAGAGAAAAGTTTTAGTCTGTCAATTATGTAGGTGGAAAAACAAATGCCCTGGGAAAATAAGTAACTTGCACAATATGTCAGGTTGCAGAATGGAGACTGGAACCCAGTCCTCCTCTTTGTAATCCTTTCTTCAGCTTCCATGGAGTTTGTCCTATAGGCAAACTAGGTCCCTACTGATAGTCAATAATAAAGTAAATTTCAGAGCTCTGAGGTTTTAATGGATTAATCGATTTTCCAAAGTAACTTTTGGGTAGTTAAGATTTAACTCAGTAAAAGCTGGAACCATTTCCCTCAGCTCAGTTCTGTTACATCTATAACTTGTTGAAGCTTAAAAGCAACTTGCTGGCACTAGTTATTTAGCAACTTGATTCTCATGCTTTCTCATTACTAGTGCAGAATAGATAAAATTTTGTGTTCCTAATGAAAATCCATCTAAAATTATTTTTATCGAATATGTACTATCTGTACATTTTATGGATGCGCTGCATGTAAAAAGTGAAAATTCCTTTAAGATGGGAATAGATACACGTAGTATTGCCATTGGGATTGTCAAAGTACATCTGATAATTATGTGGTCATCCAATTTTCAGTTGTGCACGGACCTCTCCCAAGTTCAAATGTGTGTATTAGTAAGAGAAAACACATTTAGTATGCGTTAGGAAAGATCCCTTAAAAACAAGCCAGTTAGAACACGGTTGCCATTGACATCAACAAACTTAGCAACTACTTGCTTTATTTCTATTTGTTTGTTGTTTTTTTTAAATTGGACTTTATTAAAGCATAATTTAC
>NW_007729292.1:87621-114881 GCF_000696425.1 Galeopterus variegatus | reverse complement strand
TTATTTATTTATTTATTTATTTATTTATTGTCATTTTGAGACCGGCTGCACCGCGCTCAGCCAGTGAGCGCTGTGAGTGCACTGGTCATCCCTATATAGGATCCGAACCCATGGCGGGAGCGCTGCTGCGCTCCCAGCACCATACTCTCCCGAGTGCACCAGGGGCTCGGCCCTCATCTTTAAAACAGTGGTGTCTGATGGACGTGGCAGATATACTGCTAGATAAAGGCAGTACTGTTCATGGATATTGAGTGCGTTGTTTAAAATCGGTTAGTAGTTTAATGTAAAGACAGCCTGAAATTGGAACATTCAGATTCCAAATTCCTTAGTCTTAAAAAGAGAATAAATTGATAATATGTTGGCAAAGGTTAAGCAACCAAACATTCAGAGATTTAAAAGATTCTTACATTAAGAAAATAACACATTTAACAAAAGTCTCCAAGGAGAAGCCGATATCAATAAGAGGACATTAGAAGAAGAATCTTTATTTCTTAAATGCTATTAGCAACAATTCTCTAGCCTAAGGAGCAATTGCAGGTAAAGTTAATCAAACAGACTTTGAAAGAAATTTTATGATGAATATTTATTAGTCAACACTAAGATTGCAAACGAGGTAGGGTCTATTACATACATTCTTTGTCAATATTTTATGACTTTGCTGGAATGTTCCAGGCAAATTTGGAAAAAATGGAAACGAAATTGTTTTCTGAGAGCTAAACTGTGAAGTCAACACATAATAATTGAGATTAGAGACATGCAAATTTGTCTTTGTCAATATTTTATGACTTTGCTGGAATGTTCCAGGCAAATTTGGAAAAAATGGAAACAAAATTGTTTTCTGAGAGCTAAACTGTGAAGTCAACACATAATAATTGAGATTAGAGACATGCAAATTTGCCTTAAGAGAAAGATTGGCTTCCTCAATTGCAACACTAAACTTAATCTAATTGAATACAGTAAAATATCAAAAGAAATCATGTGCCCAACAGAAAGGAGTTAGTCAGAAAATGAAGTATAGAAAAGAGAGGGTCTCAGAATTAATAGCTGACTCTGTCAATCCAAATATGGTCTAGGGGAAAAGATGTCTTTTTCAACAGATTTCAAATATTCCTATCTTATTGGAAAGCTGTTGTGTGCACATCAGGCTGTTTCGTCCTGCCATTAATATTTAATTCATTTAACTATCACTGTTCTAACTTAATACTCTCTGGATCTTCTTCTGATGAAGATTTTCCTTCCTGTATAGAATAATCTATAATTGCTGAATAAATATGCTTGACAGAGTGATACCATGTGGTGATTTTTGTTGTTGATGATGTTATATATCAATCAAAAAGCATTCTAGCGTGTGTATGAGACAATTCTCTACCCAGACTTCTTTCTTATTAACAGATCCCTGATATTTTTGTAATATTCCCAGTTTAAAACAAATACGTAAACAAATAATCAAAAACTAAGTTTTCCAGCCTCTTATAAAGGTTGCTAAGGCTGGGATAACAACAACAACAACAAACTAAGGATCCCAAGACAGTGGTGATGTTGTGGAGTTGTCGTACCTTTCCTGAACTACTTACCTCTGAATGCTTCATTATATGAAAAGACGAACAAAACAATTGTCTCCTTTGGATTATCCACTATGGGGTCTGCTACTTGTACCCAATCCTAAGTGAGACAGTAAGTCTTAACAGTCAGCCTTTTGAAAATTGTTGCCAAAAAGTTGAGGAACACAGCAAATTCATTAATTAAGTCAGAAATGATAATCAAGTACATACTGTGTGCCAGGTTCTTGGTGGACAATTGTGCACCAGATAGCACTGTCCCTGATTTAGTTGCTCACATAGTTAAAATGGGGGTTAAAGAAAAAAGAAAGTGGGAATGAGTAAAAATAAAACAAGTATTAAGATACATACTTCGAAGGAAATAAACAGAGTGAAATGATAGACAGAAACAGGGTAGGCAGTCTTTACACAGGGTGGTTGGGGAAAGTGGCTATGAACATGTGGCACTTAGCACATGATTGTTGCAAGGAACAGATTCTAGGCATATAGAACAGCATATGCAAATCCTCCTGGGAATGCTGTTTTGTGAGACCATGTAGTTTCACTATCGGGCTTCTCCTGTCACTGTAATCTTGTTCTTTGGCTTGCCTTCTCAAAAATGTCTTAAAGTAAACAAGAAAAATTACATTAGCAAAGAGGAGGTATTCATAGATTTTTATTTTTTATTTTTTTGTTTGTTTTTAGAATCGGGCATAAACAGTGGGTTTTTTTCATTTCTCTTTACCATTCTTCCAGTCACCATTACATAGACATGTATTATAGATTCATTAACATTGTTTCCATTTTCTCATACACAACTACTGCTTTACTGTTGTGCATCCCAGTATTTCAATTTCAAAACCTTTCCTGAAAATGAATTCCAGCAGAGTCCTCTAAGGTTGTAATTATGCTTTCAAAATAAAAATGCTTTATTGGATGAGGTCTATTTTTCCGTGATTCTCTTTACACCACCAAAATGTATAAAGCCCTATTTCACAATATTTACAGGGAAAAAGTCCCAGTGACTAGGCATACCCATATATCTGAATCATAACATGTATTCTTGTAATTTAAGACAGTACCAGAATCTAAAGTGAGATATCTATTAAAGAAAATTCTGAAGCATTTTTTTCTAAGTGTCCTTGAAAAGAACTTAGTTGCAAATAAAAAATTCTCTCCAGATCTGGTATTTCAAAAATTTTCCAAAAAAGGGACATTTTCTTTATGTGAAATTATCTGAAAGGATGGTGCTGAGACTCAGAAAACAATACCATAAAATATGGTGCTTTGGCATGCTGAGTACTTTGAACTCAGAGTATGTAAGAAAACCTCAGCAGCAAAATCTTTCTGACATTCTCCTGCTCTTTGTCCTGCTGCCCTTTTTCCCCAAGGCAGACCATAGAAGTTAGAGTTCCTCTTCCCCAAGACAGGTCATAGAAAACAGAACCCCTTTCCCTAAAGCCAGCCATAAAAACTAGAATTATTACTATAACCTTTCCCCGCCTTTCAGTCTAGGAGTTGGCCATAAAGAAATTCTCTGACCTACCCCTTGTGCGATAGTTGTCATAAGACCCTCATTCCACAGGGGTCCTACCCAATTCCCAGGAGGAAGGAATGTCACCCAGAAAAGCCAACAAAAATCTGAACAGACAGGACTTACTGGGATTCTTCACTCAGTCTATTAATATTAGATCATTCCCTTTTTGTCCAGTCACATTTCTACATTGCCGTCCATTCTTCACTGGGTCTAAGCTTAAAAATGGACAGTTTTCCATCTATCTTTAGGTCTTCATTCACATAAAACCATGATGAAATAAAATAATTGTGCTTTTCTCTTGTTAACTGGCCCTTTGTTATAGGAATGTCAGCTGTGACCCTTATGATAGGAAAGAAATTGATCATTCCCTCTCTATACCTACAATGGACAGAAAGTATAGGAGGGTCTGGGAGTGACTTGCTCCAGGATTTGAAAATCCATGGTAACAGGGAATAGAGCTGCATTCTCTAATGATCCCTCTTTTTGTTGGAAATACTATTGAGAATCAGGGAAAGTGTGAAAAACAAAGGGTTGGGTGTAGAAACACCGGTATTTTTCAAATTCCAGATTCCTTACTTTGTGGTATTGTGTAATCCTTTGCAACATATCTTTCTGAGATTTGATTTTCTCATCTCTGAGAGGAAATCCATAACAATTCCTCAACTTGATATGAAAATTTAGTTGGATAACTCATTTCCACAACTATGGAAGGAAAGAATCAGGGCACAGAAGTACTCTCTCCATATATTATTTTATATTTAGACATTTTATTCTTTAATGACAGCTTCTTTTCCTACAACTGTCTCATACCATGTTTTTGCACTATCTTGCATTTTTTCACACAAAAGTACTCAATCCCTAAATCCTCTTCTTTTCCCCCATCAGTCACTTCTTATTTTTAATTCCTTTTCTATTCCTTTTAAACACCATGATCAAATTTCAGTTAGTCTCTTGCTAATCTCCCAGTCTCTATGGTGTAAAACTTCAACTGTGGGCCTCTTTTTCACTCTTATGCAGGCTGTGGGAAGCTATTATAGAAAATTACAAACTGAAGCTTGGGTCACTACAAAAGAATGGTACCTACCACTGACTGGGCACTTAGTACTTCAGTATTATCTAAGTCACCTCTCTCTTCCATTAGCTATGGAAGCTATTTTACCTTCTCTGAATTTCCTTTGTTAGCTAATACCTAACATACATTCTCAGCTTGTACTTCACATAGAAAATAAAAGTGATAGGATGAAAACATTTGCAACTTACTGCTACCAGTTTCAATTCCTAGACTGCATCCACACCCATCCATTCCTTTTCTCTTCTTGTCTGCTATCTTGACTAAAGTGAATCCTTCCATCTATGCCAGGATTCTATTCTTTTATGCTTCTTCCAGGATACATTTCATAAATTATTTCCTTTTCTTCACCTTTTTGTTTCAAAGTTTCTTTCACTTTTAAATTTGAAATATTCTCTTCTATCTTAAAAAGAAACAGCAACTACAATAAACAAGTAAACAAAAGTCCACAATTTAATCACTTATCACCAGCCACATACCAGCGTATTTCTCTCCTCTCTTTCACACTTAAACATTAAAAGATTGTGTATGGTCACTGCGTCTATTTCTTCAAATCTCTATCATTCCCCAAACTACTGTTCTGTGCCCTCTTTCCCCACTATTCCACTTAACCTGTTATCTCCAAGGTAACCAATGACATTGTTGTTTCTATATCTAGATCCACTTTTTCATTCACATCTCATTTGAAGTCTCTGTGGTATTCAGCAGTATTGATTATTTGTTCTCGTAAAACTTCTTTTTTTTTAGTTTCATGGTCTAAATGACAACTTTAGCTCAAAAATCTAACATACCTTTCCACATTTTTATAGACATATCAAAAATTTTATGAAAACAAAAGATAAAACACTGTTAGAATGATAGTAAACAAGAAATAATACAGGTAATGGATCAGAAATTTTTATATGATAGTTGGAATATAGAAAGCAGACTGCATAGGATTGATGTAGAATATACTGGAAAAATAGGAGCACAAGACACCAGAGGTAAGCAGGGGTCCAAGTTCAGAGTCAACAAATGGAAAGAACAATGTGAAGCAATCAGGTAATTTATGAAGTTAACACCTTTAGAGCAGTGGAGAGAGATGTGTTCCTTCTTGCTATTGTAAACCAAGTATCGAGCAATTGGAGTTTTTGACATCAAGATAAATTCTGGTAATTCTTTCCTAAACACAGTAAGTGATCTATGTGAGCATCGCTGATAGTGAGTATTAGAGGATAAGAAAGAAGTATCACAGAACTTAAGGGTACCCTTGACCAGAAGCTGGAAAACTTTTTAAACAAAGGACTATGTAGTAAATATTTTAGACTTTGCAGGCCATATAGTCTCTGTTGCATCTACTCAGCTCTGTCATTGCAGCATGAAAACACCCATAGACAATATGTAAACAAATTAGCATAGCTGTGCTGCATTAAAACTTTGTTATGTATGTCAACTTTTGCTGAAGTCCTACAAAACAAAAAAGAAGAGGAAAAAATAAAAGAAAAAAACAACCTTCATCCAGTAGTAAAAGGATCTCACCACTGTCAGATTAAAGCCTCCTTACTCTGACAAGGACAGGTGTCTGACTTCCTTTATTTTATCTATGTAAATCATAGAAAGATAACCTGTTGGCATGCCCAAATATTTTTTTAGAAATTAAAATTGGGCCTCCAATTCAAAGGAATGATCACCTAGAAGAGACCTACACAACTGTTGAGAAAACAAATTTTACCCACCCGTTTTTATATAACTGCAATTATATTTATGTACAGTAAATAACATGACATCTAAAGATTATCAACATCATCAAAGACAAGAACCAAGATAAGTGAAAAGCAAAACAAAACAAACAAAAAACAAAAACAGCCCTGGAGGAAATAGAGATGTTACAGATATCAAAAGAAAAGTTACAAATAATTCTAATTGTCCTTATAAAGATTTAGGTATAAATTGAACCAGTTGGAAATATTAATTTTAGGTTTTAAAAAATAGTGTAGGAATAAAGAAGATAGTCAAAGTCCAAATGGTAAAAGTGAACATAGTTAAGGTATACAGGTAGAAGAAATTGTCTCAAACAACAGCAAGTCATTTGAAAGAAAAAAATCAAGGAAATCTGATAGAATTTAGACAAAATTAACAGAGATGACAATTTTGAGGAAAGTTAAGTATCAAGAAAATGATATTAAAAAATAAAAATGTCCGTGGTGGTTTCCAGGGCCTGGGGGAAAGGCACTGGGGAGGGACTCACTAATGGATACAGAGCTTACCTTGGAGGGGTGAAATGTTTTGGAACTACATCTAGGTGGTGGTTGCACAATTCCATGATGTTCCAATGTCACTGCATTGTACATTTTAAATGCCTAACTTGATGTTGTGTTACACTTCTCACTGTAACAGAGATGAAAAAAGGATTACTCAAAGCACTGTGAATGTGATGAGAAGCCCTAAGGGACTGCACCTCAGCAACTCCTCTGTTAGCACCTCAGCAACTCCTCTGTTAGAAGGAGAAAACTGGGTACAGTCCTCATTCAAAGTTAGCTCCTGTGTTTTTTTTTTTTTTTTTTTAATAAAGACAAAGAAGTTTCACAAGAAAAGTGTTGATTCAATCATTTCAAAAGGACACAAAGACATGGGCAGTGTGACAGATATTTTCTATGGCTAAGTATAGATTAAACAATGGAAATTAGTAGCATCAGTAAAATTAACAATGTGACATTCCAAAGTACAATTTGTGAAAAGCTAAGTTGGTCAAACTGTCATCATTTTCTAAAATATAACCTCGCCTCAAATGATGTAAGCAAAGTTACATTCTTATGATTAAATCTAAGTGTAATTGTCTCTAAAGTTTCCACCAACAGACAGCTTGCCCTTAGCAAACATTTTTTCACATCTTTCCCTTCAGCAATTCTAAAAATCTCTTAACAGGATCAGTATGACAAGTTAGTTCTAAAATCATTAACGTATACAATCCCATACTTGAACAGTGATTAGAGTTGATTAGGTGGGCTGTTGGCACGCTATCTGTAGACTGTTGTTTCTTAACTGAGGACTGTTGCCCCATTCACGCGTTTACCTAAAAACCCTATTCAAAATATCAAATGAGAATCAACGTATATTTAATTAGAATTGATTAAATGGGCTGTTGCCATGCTAACTGTGAGCTTTGGACTGTTGCCCCATTCACGCGTTTACCTAAAAACCCTATTCAAAATATCAAATGAGAATCAATGTATATTTAATTAGAATTGATTAAATGGGCTGTTGCCATGCTAACTGTGAGCTTTTGCCCCCTGACTGGAGACTGTTGCCCCATACATGCATTTACCTAAAAATCCTATTCTTTTTTTTTTTTTTTTGACCAGTAAGGGGATCACAACTCTTGGCATAGTGTGGTCTGCACCACGCTCAGCCAGTGAGCACACCAGCCATCCCTACATAGGATCCGAACCCACGGCCACGGTACTACGAGCGCTGCACTCTCCCGAGTGAGCCACAGGGCCAGCCCCTAAAAACCCTATTCTAAAAATCAAATGAGAATCAAGATTTCTAACCCTCTACATTGTTGTGTGACTTTCACTTCAATAAATTATTTAGGAAAACAAAACAATAAAGGCCCAGTGAATGTCTGCAAGGAGTTTTAGATGGAGAGTAGAGAGATACTGATTCGCCTTATCTGATGTTCAGCATACAAGGGTGGAAAACTAAGTTTTTAATTTCTGAGCAAGATTATAAAAAGGACTTGAACAGTATAATTTTAGAATATCAAGGTTAAAGAGAAAATCTTAAAATCGTTCATAAAGAAATTAAATTATTTTGATTTCAAAGGATTGACACTCAGAAAGACATTTGACTTCTCATTAGAAATACTAGACCCTGGAACAATCGCTTCTTAAGTCTGAGAGAAAAATGTGTTGAACCTAGAGTTCTCTTTCTAGATATATTATCAATCAAATGTGAGGGTAAAATACACACTTTCTCAGACATAAAAATAACTCAGAAAGTTTAATGTGCATATTCATTCTGTGAAAAAAAATCATTTGAGGAAGATTTCCAGAAAATAAAAAGTACCCTCACCCCCCACCCAACCCCCTAAAGACAGTATGAATACAAAAATAGAGTAATAGAGTCTCATCCAGAAGATGGGAAGTAAACTCGAAACAGGAGTTTTCAATTGCATGATCTTATATCTACAGATCCCACCTTTTGATTCTATGGTGCATAATGTTTCCATAATCCTATGTTGAAGTTTGTACACTGGATAACATTTTTAGTATTAAGCTATAGAAATAAAGAAAATTCTCTTTAGAATTTATATTTACAGAAGAGAATGCAAAAGTTATAAGCCTTAAAAATATAATGGTAATTTCTATAAAAATATTGAGAAATGGAAGAAAAGATGAATGAAAGCTAAGTAGCTGATTCCCTGGTTTTTTGTTTGTTTGTTTGTTTTTCTAATCCAGGGCTAAAATAGATAATATTATGAGGGTACTTTAAAAAGTTTACTGAAAACAGAATTAAAAGATAATACAAATCTTCTCATGAACTTTTTGACATACGCTTATAAAAGTGGTAAGAAAAAGAAATTACAGTGTTATGTAAGGAAATAAATTTTTAAAAATGCAAATCCTAGAAGGAATTAAAATGATTCACTAACAAAGATTTGGATATTGAGGGAAAGGGAGATGAGAGCTTGAGTAAATTTCCTAAATTTTTCACCTATTATAGGTGAGGAATAATGGTGACCTAAAATTGATGTATTACCTAAATAAAATTTTAAGTGTAATATTTGGAAACTTAACCTCCAGATTTTCTAAAAGTCGAAAAGATTAACTGTGGTTGACTCTGAAGTAGAGGAGGAAGATTTTTCACTTTTTTATTACTTTTTTCATAATGTACTTGAATTATTTCTATAATAAACATTTAAATATAAATTTAAAAGATTTAATTATGATATGTTTGTACAATGTAATATGATGCAGACATTGAAAAACATAGCATAGACCTCCATGTACTGATAGTGAAATATATCCACAATCTTTTAAATAAAACAAGTTGCAGAATACAGAATGTGATCCCTATTGTGTAAATGCATATGTTTCTGCATGTAGGTGCGTAGAAAATGCTCGGTGTAATATACACCAAAGTGTTACTAATGACTTCTTAGGATTGAGATTGTGTGGGGTAGAGGGAACAGAATCCATTTTTTACTTAATGCATGTTTTATTACCTGGATCAGATTATAAGAAGCACATGTAATTTATATAATTAAGTAAATTAAAACTTTTATTACTTGGCTTCCATGACACTGCATTTTTCCCCTACTACTTTTCCATGCTTTCTCTCTCAGTATGCTTCACTTTTCAGCTGTATGCCAAAGATTACAAATCTAAATCATCAACCCAGATACTTTCTGGAGCTCTAGCCTAATATATCAAACTACCACTAGTTGCATCTACTTGTGTGTCCCGCAGCATTTCAAAATCACATTTCCAAAACAGAATTCCTGATTTCTGTGTGTTTCTCCTCAACAACCAAAACAACATGTACCACTGTTTAGTTCCTTTTTGTTTATGAATGAGACCTCCACCACACCAGGTGCCCAAACTAGACCTTAGGGTGATATCATTAATCTTCTATCATCATGACTGACAGTATCTGATCAATTGCTAAATCCTGTCATTTAATCTTTTGTAATCTTTTGAGTCTACCAATTTTTCTTTCTTGTACAGCTCCACTTTAGGTGAAAATGCTTACCATATTTTACATGAACATTCATCACCTGGCCACTGGTTTACTTTTTCAGCCTTATCTCTCATAATTCTCTGACTTGCACAGCCTATTTCATGAAGGCAGAGCTATCTATATTTCCATAACCTTGGCAGGTCTACCTTCCAGGCTTTTCCAAGTGTTGTTTTCCACTGGAACTTTTTTCCTCACATACCTGCCTGGCCAAGTCAGAAATCAGATACTCTTCCTAAAGCATCCTGTACTGATCCCTGTCTCCTTATCTTATATCTATTTATTTATCTATATTTCTTCATAGGATATTAAATCTCCAGTAACTCAACCAGTGCCTGGTAAACTGTAGACATTCAATAATTTTGTATTAAGTAGATTAATGATATATGTTATTTTTCTAGACAGAAAAGTTATATACTTCATCTAGTCATGAATGACACATAATGATATGTGTCATTTTTCTAGTCAAATGAAGTTATATACTTCATCTGACTTATTAGATGGGCCAAATAAATGGCAGTTTTTATTAATTTTTGAATCACTTTACAAACCTACTTGTTGTTAATGATTAATAGGTAGAAGAAAAATTCTTTTCGTTGGGGAGTTTATTGTGAACCAGAAACTATTGTTGCTTCAGAATAAATAAAGTATCAAATCAGAGAACAGTTTTACTAAAGATTGTAGATACCCTACCAAGGCCAAGTGGCCCACCTACATTAGGGCATCTCTGGCCCGCATACCACATGACCATTTGGCCATTACCTTCGCTATGACCTGCTGTAGTCCTAGAGAAATATCTCCCACTGTTGATGTGCTCAGTTAAATGCTTTAGACATGCCTAGGTGGTGGTGCTCACATTACATTTGAGGGCTCTGATGCTCAAAGGTTTGGGGGAAAACACTAGAAGTGTCACCTTCCTCAGATTGGAGCTCATGGGCAGATCTCAGACACATGTAAGTCTTCAGTGTTCTTGGTATTCAGCAGAACACGTGCTTTGGCTGTGGCAAAGCTGAGATCTCCCAAAGAATGCGTTCCAGTAAAGTGACCTACCTATCCCTCTGCTGCTCTCACTTTATGAGAGATGAGTATGAAAGTGACCTCAAAAACAGGGAAAAACTGTCTAAATTTGGAAAAATAGTCTGAAACAGGATATCAGCTAGTAAAAGTGATGAGAATGCCAACTGCCTACTAACTGGACTCACTGGGGGAAGTTAAGATCCTGCACAGCACTCTTTCCTGGAAAAGGAGGCAAACCCTGGTCCCAGATAGCTCATTGCAAGGCAATTTCAGGAAACTACCTACACCAATCATCAAACAAACCTGCTTGTCTTCCCACAAAGATTAATATCCATACAAAATACAAACAACAAACAGAAGAATCAAATACTGTATGGATGTGTTCTATAGAGATATATTTATGCATAAAGATGTTGTGGAGGGATGCATAGCAGACTTCATTATTAAAGGTGGCAGGGGTGGGGGATAAGTACTGCTCTTTACATACATCTATGTAAAATTTAAACTTTACTTTCTATGTGTGTCAATATGCATTTAGAAGTTAGTTTTGTATTCATATAGTGGCTTTGATCTCTCTATTGCTATTTTTTCAGGTTTTATCCCTTAGATAATTTTCATTTACTCTTGTATTGGAAAGCAAGTGAGTGAAAAAAGAGGGAGAGAAAAAGAGACCAACATCAGTATTAATCATGTCTTTATTTTATTCTAAAAAGATGACAGATTATTGGTCCCCAGAGAATCAAGTCCTGTCTTGAATAGCCTTTCTTTTTGCAGATGAAATTAGGGAGTCTATTCAGTTCAATTTAATAGTCCATTCAAGTGAGCTGCCTGACTTAGAACCCTCAATATTTGTTGAGCACCTAAATGTGCTTTGAGAAACAAAGATAAATAAAACAGTCCTTCCCCTTTTGAGGAGCTCCCAAAGAATTATATACTTCATTTGAAAAATCTCTGGGGGACATTTTCCAAGACTTTTCTACTTCAAAATCTGAAAATACAACTCTCCATACATGCACATGTATTATCTAACTTTTTAAAAATCATAAGTTAATACACCTAAAACTCAAAAAAAATATGGATTTTGGAACTGAGAGAGGAAAATGATACATAGAAAATTCTGATGGACATCTACCAAAAAAACCCAAAATGTGTAGGCAGTCTGGTTGTGACAACAGGTATCCATTTGTTCTCTTAGTTCAGTGCACTTAAGTCTCCTCTATGATGATGACATGGGATTAGATAATGACAATAAGAAAACTAATAGGAATAAAAAGACAGTATTCCTGATTTTTAAATCCAATTGAGGAGTTGAGAGATGCAAATAACTAAATTTGAACTTCTGTTTTGCAGATCCTGAATCACATGCATCTCAGCTCCATACCATAAAGCACGTTTGTTTGTTTATTATCACCTTCTTATGGATTTGTTTGGTAATGTCATAATTTGTTAAACGTTAAATACTGTGTGTTTTCACTTGAGTCTCAACATTGTAATGACAACTTCTCCATGTTATTGGCAAAATGTATTTATACATTGCAGTGAACATAGCATGATATCTGTTGGTGACTCTTGAATTTCAAAACACAGCTTCCTAATAATAAAATTACAGTGGATAGCTTTATTTGCTATATATAAATATGATTCGGGGTCGAATGAACAATTTTCATTACCTGGCTGATTTGAACATAACATATGTACAAGAAGATTATCCATCTTTGTGGCAAAAGAAGCTCCTTTTATTACCAGAGAAAATTATTTGGAAAGTGAGGGCAATGCTGTGTAAGATAGAAAAATAAGGGAGAGAGATAGCTCATTGCAGATATTGTCTTTATTGTCATTTAAACTGTGGATATAAAATAATTTTGAAAAGTTTGGAGGAGGAAAATGATGAGAATAAAAGGATATTGGAATAAAAGACTTCATGTCTCTGATTCTAAGGATTGATTGGAATGTTCTTTGTGGAAGAATTTGAGGGTCTATCTTTGAAGGAGTGATCTTAGGAAGTTATTTGCCTTAAGAGGAAGAATTTAGTCAAAATTCAGAACAACATGAAAATTATACCAAAGAGTGAGAATAGGGGGTGTAGAAGAGTGTGGAAGATAAGTAGAGAACAAATCTGCTTTGGAAAATGAGTGTTATGATAAATGCATAACATTCCAGTCAGTGGGAAAGAAATGCATTTATCAGGGCTAAACTTTTGTAGTGAATCCAGAAAATAGTTGATTTATATGTAATGTCTGTACACACAGGCGCACACACACACACACACACAAGCAAAATTAAATTATTTATTACAGCATTCAGACTAATGAAATCAAAAGATTTTTAGACATTGAAATAGTATTTATGACTAAAACATCTCTTGATCACACCTACGGTGTCTGCATATTCGTGGTAACTCATTATGTTGTGTTCCTCTCGTTTACTCATGAATCCGGCCACTGTTTCTTATGGTGTAATTAATATTTCCAGGACTGGTAACTTTGAAACACTGGAGTTTACATTGTTATGATAAGATAGATAGGATGAAGTAGTTTCTCTTTTTCCCTGAAAGTGATTAACCAGTGATATCAATGTTTTACACTGTATCAGGAGACAGGCTTAGGAGACCTTAGTTTGCTGAAAATGTGATACAAATATGTATTTTTATTTTCATTTTTAATATTTTGATTATTACATAAAAGTCTCTGTTGCCTTTTTTATAGTACTGAAAATCACCCAATTCAACAACACTTCATTTTAGTGTTTCTTTGTCTAGAAATTATGTATTAAGCTATCTCTATATTCATAACCAGGTTATACAGAAAGCCCCCCTTGTATAAGCAACATCCATGCTATCTATCTATTTCATTGGGCTACTTATATGTATATTTCAAATTGATCTCTAAAATATCACATGTTACAAGTGGTACATATAAACCAAAAAGGCTGTATTACTTCTTAATTGAGTCTAATTTGATAATACTAAGCCCTGTGCTTTTAAAGAATATGCAATTCTTCTTTTCCCTGTTTTTCTTTTTGAAGAATCTCTCCAAGGACTTAGAAATCTGACAAAGATATGAATTATTTGATCAGATTGGTACTTTGATTAGGTACTTTTTTAGGCAATCATTCCTCACCTCACATTATTATATTAATAGATGCAATTATTGCATAACTATATTTAAAAATCAAATGTTGAGAATTGGAAAAAAGATTATGGAATAGTCTTATGAAACTTATAACTTTTTGAAGGTCATTATTAGCTCCATTTTTATCTCAGCTATATAATTCCAATAGTATTTTTTTATAAAATTCCAATAGCTGCTGAATATATTGTAAGTGAAGGAGAATTAAATATAGCCTAAAGTATTTATTGGATTTCCAGAATACTATTGATGCTCAGGATAATACAATTTGTAAGAGATATATCTTACAGTCTTTAAATTCTGCAGAATATTACTTTTCAGTTACTGTATCTAAGATAGTTTTCAGATTGAAATTAATTTAGGAGTTCAAACACCTGCTTTTAAATATTAGTTTTAAAATTCTTTAATTTGTTTTTTAAAGATGAATCAAGGAAATATGCATTATTTGTCTGATCTGTATTCTATTATTAAGATCATTATTCAATACAATTATGTCTTCCAGGTGCTGTGGATCAATCACTGTCACTCTCAGATTAGAATTAATATGCTATTTGGGGGCAAACTTCTGGAGTTTCTAATTTACAGCTGTACTGTGAAAGATATGCAGCAGTGATTCAACGTTTATTTCTTCATATTTTATTTAATTTTGTTTAGTGTCTTAGTGAATATTTTTATTAGTCTGCATTTTTTGTTATTGATTAATGTATTAGTTTATATTTAAATTGCAATCTGTTTTATTATTTTTATTTTTAAATTATTTTTTTAAATTTTTAATTTGTAAGGGAGAAGCCATGACCAGTAAATAAGATGTGTGCATATTTGTAAAAATATTTACTCTCATTTAATAGTATATTTCTTCTTATAAATATTATAACCTTATCAAAAAAGATGCACCCATAACAAACTAAAATAGACTGGTGAATACTGAAATACAAAATCATATAGACCTTGAACATGGAATAAGTTAATTTATACATTGTTTACCTTTCCTCCTTCTCTATTTGCATATGACTCTTCCTGCTGGCTTATGATTAATACACAATCTATTATACCAGGAAAATTAGATTTAGATAACTTTCTTACTATCTGATTATGGAACAATTTATACTTTTTTAGAGGGAAAGAGGAGCATTCATTGTGATTTAGTCTCTACTGTAAACATAGATTTGGAGCTTAGTGAGCACTTGATTGACTGATTGAATGATTACTTATACTATTACTAATGTATCAGTTTGAAAGATCTGTTGCCATATCTAGCTATGAGACATTATATTTACTTAAATGTTTTCTTTTTCCATCTTGACTCATGAAAGATTTTATTTAATTTATAAATGCAGATAACTGGATTATATGATTAAATAAAGAAACATCTGCATATTATGGGAAAATGGAAATTTAATTTATCCTGACATTGTATACCCTGGTTATTTGATGTGAGTATTATACTCGATTCTTCATGTAGATATGATAGTAAATGAATACTGAGTTATATATAGCAATGCTTCTTAAATTTTAAGGTGCCTCTGAATTACTTGGTCATCTTGTTAAAATACAAATTCTGATGTACCTGTTCAGGGTAAGCCTGAGATTATGCATTTCTAATAAACTTCCGAGTAATGATGGTCCATGAGTCATGCTTTGTATAGAAGGAATATGGATAACTTTATGATTTGGTTCTCCATATTTCAATTTGTGAAAACTGATTTTTTTAAAAAAAAATTATTTATTTTGACCATCTGTTCATATGTAGCTGGCAAAGCATAAACTAAGAAGCCTAGAATTCAAGTGATATCTTTTTTGACAGAGACATATGAAGATATTTAAAGTATATTAGAAAAAGCCTCAGGTTCTGGATTTGGGAGACATATATTTTAATATCCACCTTACTAATCATATAAATTTGGGCAAGTTATTTAACAGGAAAGTGAGTATATAATAATACTTGACTGATCTAAAAATTTAATAATAGTACCATTCTGAGAAGCTTATAGCACAGTGCCTATCACATATTAGAGACTTAGCAACCATTAATTCCTTTCCCTCTTTTTAACTGACAGATTATTTTCCTATTTTATCACCATTTTATATTTATAATTTCTGTTTTTACATTTATTTTTTCATTTTTTCCACTTCCTTTCAGTTTATTCTTATATTCTTTATCTATTCCTTAAGTTGAATGCTTATCACTAATTTTTAGCCTTTCTTCCTTTCGAATATAATTAATTGAACAAATTTCCCTCTAAGTGCTGTTTTGATATTCAGTATTTTTCAACTTCAAGTGTTTTCTAATTTCCATTATTATTAGGTATCTAGCAAATGATTTATTTAGAAATGCTTTAATTTTAGAAAAATATTATAAACATTTACAAATATTTTTGTTATTGATTACCAATTTAATTGCTTCATGAACAGGAAATGTGTAGGATTATTGTGATAGCAAACCTTAACATTTTTTGAAATTTAATTTATGACCCAGTAAATGGTCAGTTTTTGTTAAGTGTCTAATTTATATTTGAAAACATCCATATTTTTCATTTTGGAGTAAAGAATTACAAACATATGCACATATATTGTATCAATCATGTTAATTGTATTATTCAAAGTTTCTACAGGCTTACTAATTTGTTGAATTGTTTATGTATGCTTGATCTGTTATTGACTTGGGGAAATATAAAATCACCTAGTATGACAATAGGTTTTTCTATTTTTTCTTATAGCTCTGTCAATTTTTTTCTTTATATATTTTGATATATATGTTATTAGGTGCATATGAGTTTATAAATACATCATTCTGGTGAATTTGTTTAATAATCCTGAAGTGCTTCTCTATCTCTGATAATTCCATTTCTTTTAAAATTTAATATTAGTATATCTCCATCTTCTTGGTTATTGCATGTCCGATAAGCTTTTAAAAATATCCTTTTAGGGCCGGCCCGGTGGCGCACTGCTGTAGTGCGCCGCTTGGGAAGCGTGGCGGCGCTCCCGCCGAGGGTTCGGATCCCACATACAGACCGGTTCCCGCTCACTGGCTGAGCGAGGCGCGGGAGCGACACTGAGGGTTGCGATCCCGTTGCCGGTCCCGGTCCGGTGCGGGGGCGACACTGAGGGTTGCGATCCGTTGCCGGACACGGAAAAAGACAAAAAGGAAAAAAAAAAAAAATCCTTTTATTTCAATATTTTTGTGCCATTAAATTTATTATTTCTTTTCTTTGTAATCAGTAAATAATCAGACATTACTATCCAAAATTATCTTTATCTTTTAAGGGGAGAGTTTATTCTATTTATAATTACTTTGATATTTTATATACTTAGATTTATTTCTACCACATATTTTGTTAATTATAGCACTACCATATTTTTTCTTCCTTCTCCTTCCTTCCTACAGCTGAACTTTGATTTTTAAAATTCTTCATTTTCTTGTAGATTGCAGTATACATACTGTGTTCTGTTCTTTTAGTTTTCATTTTAGTTATTTTAATATGAATATTTACTTGAATGAAGCATGTGATTAATCAAATTCTTTATCCTACTCTAAAACAATAAAATATTCTCACAATGATTTAACTTAAAACCTTCCCCACCAGGTTTAATTACTATTTATTCTACCATTTTGGTTCTTGATTTTCTTTCTCTTTGTTATGCTCTCTTTGTTATGTCATTGCTATTATTTTTCTATATAGTCAATGTCTGTTTAGATAAAACAACACATTTATCAGTGTCTTTTATCAACATTCTTTCTTGTATCTGAGACTCTCATTCTGGAATAATTTTGTTTCATCTTAACATTTGTTCATTAGAAGTTCTTTGAGTCAATGAGCTGCTGGTAGAATCTCTGTTTTGTCTGTATGAATATTTGTTCATCAGAACATTTTCTTGAAAGACAGTGTTCTTGGTATAGTATATCATGGTATATAATTCTAATTGGAAGTTGCTTTTACTTTCAGCACTTTGAAGTTATTAATTCACTCTCCCTGGGGTTCCATTTATGCTATGGTAAAGTCTGTCGATAGGAAACTTTTCTCTCTCTCTGGCTAAAATTATCTTCTGTTTTTTACTACAATTTCAAATTGAAAATTGGTATTTTGATTATCTAAAAAAATTTCAGTCATTATACCTTCAAATACTACATCCTTCTTTTCTCTTTAATATCTCTGCCTGAAGTTCAAATTCTTTATTCATTAGAATTTTCCATTTGTCTTACATGTCTCTTAATCTCTCTTTCAAATTAACCATTTCTTTGTTCTTTGCCGCATTATCATTATGTCTTTTAGTTTACTTGTTCTGTCCTCACATGTATCAAATTTACTGTTTAGACAATCTTTTAGGTTTTTAAAATTTCCATAAATGGCATTTTATATATCTATAGGCACATTTTTGTTCTTTAAAATTTTTTTAATGGCATAATTTACATGCAGGAAAATTCACCCTTTCTAGTGTATACTTCTGTAACTTTTGACAAATATAAATGTTTGTATAGCCATCATCATAATCAAGGTACAGAACAGTTCTATCTCCCCCCAAATTCCCTCTGTCACTTTGTGCTTAGTGAAAGCAAATAGTGATGCTGAATGTACTTAAATATAGAGATCCATTTCTTGTTTTGTCTTTTCTAATCATGATTTATTACAATCTGTATTTTTATTCCCACAGCTATCAACATAACAGTGGGAAGCTATATTATAAGAGTTCAATCTGGGGTCATTTAAATACAATAGAACAAGAGGGTATCGATGGCATTATATTACTTTTATCACAGTTTATTATTCCCTTTAAAGTGAGTAGTTTGGTGTGAAACTTCTAAATAGGAAGCTGAAGACATTTAGGGGAGAAGAGTCAAGATGTTCTTGTAAGCATGGATGTAATTGTTAATCATTTTCATCATTATTAGCCATTAACCGTAAGCAACCCTTTTGAAGGGGAAATGAAATAAAGAGAAGATACTTACGCGCTTATGAATTAAGGTCTGGTTTAGGCCCCAACACATGGACTTCTCTTTTTTTCCAGCGAAATCTCCTATTCACTGAGGCTTGTTTCAATTGTTGATTTGACTAAATTTATTACCATTTATTTTTTCTTAAAATCACTGAGCTCGGAATAATTAATGACTTTGCATCAGGAGTTTGCAACAAAGGAGTTTGTTGACACAAATGATACTTGAAGAGATAAAAAGATTAGGGAAACTATTTTTTAAATGCAGGCCTTCTATTTCAACTTATCAGTTCCAACTATTGTCCTGATTACATGTTTTATTTATTTAATTGCCAGATATGTATTGAGCACATTCTTTGTGTCAGACATTTCAATCTTTGTATCACCTGAAGTGATCTGTATACCACTCACCCACATTTTCTCATTTTTATTTTGTTCTTTTGGGGCTCATTAAAAACAAAAGTCTTTGATAGGAAATAAATGGATTATTATAAAACTGGAAATATAGATGGTCACTTGGAGATATTTATAGGGTCAAAATTCAGGTGTCTTAAGTTAGGTAATTGCTCCTCAGTACACAGGGTAGTGTTAGAGGCTGGACAGATTTCATGTGCCTACCTCAGCTTAGTGTTATATGATGTTTTGTCACCATAACTTCATACATGTTACATTATTGATTTGTAACTTGAATTTGTATTTATCTTGCAGCTGAGATGTTGAAGCACAATATTCTTTCTGCTAATGATTGGCTAATTTCAGGAAATCGTGCTTTCTTTTAGACTATTTAAGAACATTTTTAAAACATTTAGGAGTTCTTGTTGATAAACCAATTAGTGTAGGATTAGTTTGAATTGATCATTTAAAAAACATACTGTAAGAGTTTAATCATTTTTCTAGTTATTGCATATGATAGTATTTTCCCTTGTTGAAATAAAATTGCATAGTTGATTATTGTCTGCAATCTCTTAATAGGATATTTCAAGTAGGTTTTCATTTTAAAGAGAAGGAAATACAGAGAATAATTTTCTCATAAAATACACAAATAAATATTTATAAAAATATTTTCTGATAGCATGATTGGAATTATATCCATTGTGGAAGGTTCTTTCCATTCATTATCTTATACTACCAGCAATAAAAATCATGATTAGGAAACCAAAACAGAAGCTATGTCTCTGATAAATAGCAGACCTTTGGAGGTCTATAATCTATTTTAATTTACTCATAAATGGGTAGACTTAATTATAGTGCAAAACAATGTGTACTCTTAACCTCCATAGTTCATTTTAGACAACTCTGAATTTCCATTACATCTGAAAAATAGATAAAAGTCAGTTATTTTAAAACATTACCTATGTCACTAAATTTTTATGCAGGAAGAAAGAAACACAAGAGTTTGCTGTCTCACCTTAAACTTCTAGTGAAAATAACTTGTAGTTTTATCATGTGAGAATGTTGCTACAAGAAAGAGGACTTCATGGGCAGTAAAACATGATGACATACCTACTGTTTAGAGAGAAATAAGTAAGAGTGTTCCTTTGAAAAATGAGGTAGAGAGGACCCTTGCAAACATCTGTTCCACTGTTCCATAAGAATTTATATATGTATTTTAGCAGTTTTTATCTTTTGGTGATGGAGTTATTATTTAATACTCTGTTTCTTTATTTTTTTAAGAAATTTTTACAAATCTGCATTCACTTCTATAATGGGAATAAATGATATCTAACTAATGTACTTTAAAGGAAATTTTAGCAATAATTATGTTTCTACCCTAGCGGTAATGAACAAGTCCCATGGGATTCCCCTTCACTGTCAGCTAATGTGTGAGAGGGTGACTTAGTCCCGGGGAATCTCGGACCTGTGTGGGTCCAAGTGCTCACTGCTATAGGATCACCTATCAAACCTGCCAGACAGAACTTAAAGAAAAGCCTTTTTCATTCTGGAAGACGATAACCGGGAGACAGAGGGTAGAGTCCCAACTGCCTTCCCTATTGACTGAGGGCTGGGATTTATACAAGTAAATGAGTTGGGGAGAAAAGAAACAGAGTCTTCAGTGTGACAAGCAGCTGCTTCCTGACATTATCTGTGGCACCAAGGTCTCGTCTGGTTTCCATTCCGTGATGCTGTCTTTGAGAGATGTTATCAGCAAAACTAAATGTAGAGTCTTCATGCATAATGGACAGCTGCTTTTGATACAATCTTAGTTAATCTTTAAATGCCAGCATTTCCCTATGAAGGGAAAACAAAGTTCTATAGTGTATACATGAGTGTGGGGCGTTTTCTACATTTACACTAGTTGCATGGCCATTTTCAAAGAGGCTTGAAATTCTAAGTAAATTAGTTAGATTTCATTGCCATTGAAAACTGAAGTTTTTTTTATAACTGTGTATTTTGTCATGTTTTCACCTTTGTAGGTTATCCATTTACATAAGTGGCTTTTTCCAAAGCCCTGTTCATTTGTTACTTTATTTATTGTCATTTACTAAATATTTCATGTCTAACTACTGTGGTGTGTTCTGTTCTTCTGGAACCAATAAGGACTATTTAGATCTGAAATGATATCATCTGTCTTTATGATGGTAGCATTTTGTCACCTGGATACAGAGCCAGTGGATGTGAACTCAAAACTGATACTTAATTTCAGTACTTAAAAAAAAGTTCAGTCAGTTGAAGGAGTGTGTTTCACGTTGAGACTGTCAGGATGACTGTCAGGAAGCAAATTTTAGGGATGTTCTCTAGGGAGCTATTTCCCATTGTTTCTGGTGGGACCGTCAGCTCTTCCCCTGAGGTGATTTTGATATCTATTTATACCTTATTGCTGCTAAAACAAAAAATGTAGGCAGAGACAGTGGTGGTGGCGATACTCTTTTCTCTTTCCACCTTAATTCTTCTTAATTTCATTTTACAAAAATAAGGGGTGGGGTGGGAAGGGGCAGGTTATTAGTATGAAGGAGTTCTATGAGGAAAAGTCAGAGACTTTGGAACTTTTCTGCTGCTAAAACAAAAAATGTAGGCAGAGACAGTGGTGGTGGCGATACTCTTTTCTCTTTCCCCCTTAATTCTTCTTAATTTCATTTTGCAAAAATAAGGGGTGGGGTGGGAAGGGGCAGGTTATTAGTATGAAGGAGTTCTATGAGGAAAAGTCAGAGACTTTGGAACTTTTCTTTAAGATTCTGGATCCATTTCCGGTGGCATATATAACTGAAACATGTTATCTTCTAATTTCAAAACAGAAGTAGTCCTGACGGACCATGAATGGGAATGGAAGGGGTCTTCAACTTCAGTAGACCTGGGAAGACTACTGTAAACCTTCATCTGAGCACAGAGAGAAAGAGAAACTTCAGACCCAGTGTCCTTTTGTTATTCCTGCAGCATCTTCTTTAGTGTATATTTTCCATTATTACTATCATTCTATATAGGTTTTCTTGAGTACTGACAAACTCTACATTAGATACTGTGCTACTTGTGAGGGATAAAGAGATAACTAAGGTGGTTCTTGACTCCAGTGAGTTCATAGTCTAATGGCAGGCTCAGAAATGGGTACACCAATTATAATATGTCCAATGAAAAGGATGTTGAATTTACTGTGTGCCTTGGAAGCAAGGACTGCCTTCTAGTTACAAGACATAAAACATTCCACAGAGAATCATAGATTTTTGCTACAGGCAATTACTCAGAAGTGTTCAAAAGGCATTGCAGAAGTGTTCTATTCCATGGAAGTCTCAAATTCACCCTGGAGAATTGGACATTTCTAATGTTTTACCTATGTAGGATAAACATATTCCCTTGTAGTATAAAGAATCTAAGACATGCCTTATCTCTATTTAGGAATCTTGTTAAGCTCTGCCTTGGGGGAAGCAGATATAGTATTTTATTTATACGTTATTAATAATCACAACCTTTACTCAAGATGCCTCTATGGTAGCCATCTGGGAGGTACATTAGTTTTCAAAGATGTGTTAAAGTACAAGGGAATGGTAAATTAGTGTTTACCTTAAAAATAGAAAGTATAAATATATACTATATTTCATTGATTCTAAGATGTGATTTAATTAATAGGTATCCAGAAGTAAAAAAATATATAGAACTACGTTAAATAGTTCTATATAACTATCTATATAGTAGATATCTATATAAATGTGAAAAATATGCATGTTAGAAATAGGGAACCATGTTATGTTAAAAAAAAAAAGTAGGGGAGAGGAGGAGTGTTTTTTTTTTTTTACATGGAAAACAGTACAAAATGTAATTTAATTGAAATTTTAGACATCTATTTTACTTTTACAAATTTTTTAGAAAGATAAATATTCTAGTCTATATTGATTTAATTTGTATCATTTATTGGGCCTGCCTGTTTGTGGATGCCTTTTTTCCTATCTTATTTTACATGTTTTTTTTTTTTTTTTCAAATTAATGCTTTGAATTGGTAATATGTTTTATATGTGTTATTGTCTTAATTACTGAATGTATTATTTGAGTTTTCATGATATCAACCCAGAGCTTGGCACATAGACATGCAGAGGATATAACTGAAAGTACTCTGCTTCTGTAGCATTAAATTTACTTTTTAAAATATGGAGTATTAATATTGGAAACTTGTAATATGTCTTACTGTTGTAAAATAAAATGGAAAGGGGCTATTTTCTGTTATCTAATGGAGTATTTCAGATTATGCCTCACATAACATGAACTCTGCAACTCTGAGGATAGAATAATTATTGACTGTCATTCTTCTTGGTTTTTTTCTGAGGAAGTATGTATCCCTTGATTTTAGGTTGCCACTTGGGAAAATATTCAAAAATTACTTTCAGAAAATCACAAAAACTAAATATTAAATAAAGAGAAACAAGTACTTGTCCAGCTTGCCTGATGCATTTACTAGAATTCAGAGAAAAATATTAGTGGAGCCCACATGGCACTATTCATTACTGTGTAATCTTATGAATTTATTAAAGGTCAGCAAAATAGACACAAATTATATCGGTGTCTGAGATATTTTTATTTTTTATAAAAAAAAAAAACCCAGAGCTAATTTATAAAATATAATGTTCCATTAATACATCAATTTGATACATATTAGAATAGCATTATAAATGGTTGTTGGATCTCCAGTCCTGATCACAAATACCTAATTAACCCAAGTGATGCTGTTATGGTTCTATTGAAACTGACACTCTTTATTTCATTAATTTTGGGGGAAAGCCATTTCCAAGGTCAAACACAGGTCTTCTGTTAGGGGGACTGCATTTTCCATAACTTTTTTTTTTATATTGGCTATTGTGGCTAGAAGAGAATTGAGTGTGGTTAGGATGGAAAGAAAGGCAGAGAAATTGAGCCAAGTCTCAAGATCAGAAAAATAAGGAAAGATTTATCTCTTGCTTGCCCAACAGAGAAAAATTTTAATCCTTTTATGCAGTGTATGTGTCTAGATTTCAAAAAATATATTCATGATCTCAATTTACACTATGATGCTATTTGTTAAATAACAGAATCTTAGCATTCCTTGTTCTGCTACAAAATTGAATTAAAAACAAATATGATAGGATAAGAATTGTAAATAATTAAATCAAGAAAACCATTATTAGTGGACAGTCAATTAAGGGAAATTGGTTAGTTTTAAGTATCTTGGGACTTACAATTTTATATCTGCCAAATGACCAGGCTAATTATTTTACAAAAGGAAAAACTATTAAAATTGAATTAATATTTTATGAATCACCAGTATTAATAATTGCATATTGCTATACTGAATGTGTCCCCCAAAATTCATGACTTAGAAACTTTGATCCGAAAAATAAGGAAAGATTTATCTCTTGCTTGCCCAACAGAGAAAAATTTTAATCCTTTTATGTAGTGTATGTGTCTAGATTTCAAAAAATATATTCATGATCTCTATTTACACTATGATGCTATTTGTTAAATAACAGAATCTTAGCATTCCTTGTTCTGCTACAAAATTGAATTAAAAACAAATATGATAGGATAAGAATTGTAAATAATTAAATCAAGAAAACCATTATTAGTGGACAGTCAATTAAGGGAAATTGGTTAGTTTTAAGTATCTTGGGACTTACAATTTTATATCTGCCAAATGACCATGCTAATTATTTTACAAAAGGAAAAACTATTAAAATTGAATTAATATTTTATGAATCACCAGTATTAATAATTGCATATTGCTATGCTGAATGTGTCCCCCAAAATTCATGACTTAGAAACTTTGATCCCTAGTGCTGCAGTGTTGGGAGGGAGGGCCTTGTAGGTGGTGGTTAGGTCATGAGGGCTTCTCCCTCATGAATGGATTAATGCCACTATAAAAAGAGCTTGGGGGAGTGGGTTTCCACCTTCCCCAACATGAGGATGGAAGAAATCTCTCACCAGATGCCAGCCCCTTGATCTTGCAATAACACGATATTTCCACTTTTTATAAGTTGCCCAGTCTGTGATATTCTGTTATAGGAGCACAGAATGGTCTGAGACACATATAAAAATAAATAACAAGTAGTACATCAAAATTTAAGAAAAATATAAGTATACTGAGATACAATAAAATATATGTCTTTCTGTAATATTTAAGGTTTTTGTATTTTCTTTGCTTTCCTTTCTTCCCCAGAAACTGTCAGTGTAATGGTAAGGATAACATCAAAGGACCTAAAGAGAGGGCTTTCCTGGGTCTCACATGTAAGAGCTGTTGAGCCCAGGACCAAACCTAACATTGCCAGCATCTTAGTTCTAGAAGGCCCCATCGGAGGCTATAGAACTATAGCCCTCTAGTTTTTCCGTTTTGATAGCCTTTTATCTTCTCTTGTCCTAGAACATTTTGTCTTACCTCTTCCCTAGTTTTGTGATGTTTTAACTGAGTTTTTCTTGTTTTGTGATTCAATAGATGTGCCTCAGGACTTAACCAGAGAAGAGTGGGACCTTAAACATGAAGGGTGCTTGTTTTTCACTCTGCTTTTAACAAATCAGCTCCACTTTCATCTGTTCTGTATATTGGGCCCTGCATAAAATTCACTTAAGAAAGCATGTCCAACTTTTAAAAATGTTTAAAAGTTTGAAAGCCCATGTACAAATTGATGTATAGGATGTTACGAAGAGTCAGTGTTCTTCACTTCTATTGCGGATGATCTTTGCTGAGAATCCAAGTGAAACTGTAGGGGACAAGTTGTTAAGAAAACCAGGCTCTATCAGGACATTTTTTTTGACTGTTCACAAATAGGTGCTCTATGTCATAGTGAACCCATGCTTTTATAAACCAAACCCAGGTAATCTCACCAGTTGCTGTAGTGCTGGAGAGTGATAAGGAAATGGTTTTGAACTTGAGAAAAGAATAAATATTCTTTTAAAAAATATTTTCTCTCATTACCATGAGAACATCTGGTTTTGATCCATAAAAGTTTTCGGTAGAATCTGCTCTTATATGCTGTGTGTGCTTTGATAGCTCCTAAGCAACAGCAGACCGGGGGGGAATTATAAAATCTCCTAAGGTTTTAAGTGTCAGACTGGGTGGCGCACTGCTATAGTGCGCCGCTTGGGAAGCACGGTGGCGCTCCCGCCGAGGGTTCGGATCCCACATACAGACCGGCCGCTCACTGGCTGAGCGAGGTGCAGGCGCAACACTGAGGGTTGCGATCCCGTTGCCGGTCACGAAAAAAGACAGAAAGGAAAAAAAAAAAAAATTTAAGTGTCAGACTGGCTTCTATTTTTCCTGCATTGCCACAGGACTCCAGGGAACGAGATATACTAAGAGGAGAGATGTCCTGAAAGTAGTAATGTAATTGTTCATATTTCCTTTTGCATACTTACATAGAACTTGCATGTGTCAAATCATTTCCATGATTTAGCTCCTCAATAACAAGATATCACTTATAATTTTGCGAGTCCTTTTACTACCTTTTGTCAAATTTGAAGCAAAAGAGCATAATGTTACATTAATTTAAATTTTTATAATTAATTTTACTTATATAGTGATGTTAAATTTTTGTGTTAATAAAAGAAAATGTTTAAGAAGATTGTTGGACAAATGAATAAATTAAATTATCTCACTCTCAATGCAGTAATTCTTTTTACATTTCTGGTAAAGAACTCTCCGTTTTGGTTGGCTTTCCACAGGCTGTGGAACATTGTTTTTATGCTAGGTCATCTTCTCTAATTCCAATTACTAAAAGAATTTTCAGGTTGCTTTGCTCCAATACTTTTAATACCTTGTTTCATTTTTCACCAGTGTTAAAAAGATTCCTGGGTTTTTTTTATTTCCCATAGATCATCAAACAATTGACTGAAATATTATCAGCTAACCTACCTTACCAGATTCCTACGGGGGG
>NW_007729292.1:70371-86993 GCF_000696425.1 Galeopterus variegatus | reverse complement strand
GGGGGGAAAAAAATGCTGGAAACCTAGCATATGAAGTAATGAATATCATTTGCTTTTCCCTTACTTTTTCTTAAAAAAATCTGATTTCTTTACGTCCTCTGTGTCCTGCTTCTACCAATTACACCTTTACTATTTCTGGGCTTGAATCTATAGCTATTTTTGTTTGCCCAGATCAAACATAAACCATCTGAAATCTTGGCAGCAGTTGAGGTTAATAGTCTCCAGTAAGTATGGGAGGTAAATTAATCTGGTTTAAAATTTGGGCAAGTTGAACATTTCTTTTTTGAAATAATTTGAGCTCAGTAGTTTTGTAGATTATATTTGATATTTCTGACTGAAAGGGAAAAGGTCATCAATTAGGAAGGACCAAACCTATTAAAAATAATTTTCAAAAGAAAATTATATGTTATACGTATGGAAAAGTATTAAATTGAAAAAACTGAGGTGTTAGTTTCTGTAATAATCCTGTGCTTGGATAAGGTTTCTATCTGTTCCAGATAGTGGCTAACCAACTATTAATTATATTTTATTTGGGGTATTTTATCAATATCTCTTAATGATCTATAATAATTATCTTCGAGCCCTTAATAAATAGAAATTTGTTTAGGTAGAGGCTTGAAAAGGACTTTAAACAACTATAAGGAGATGCAGAAAAATATTTCGTATAGTCTCCATGCAAACATACAGCAGAAATCAGTTTAGTCACTTCAGAATTTTAAATTATGATTAAAAACCTTTTTTTGAAAGATGACTGGTATCGATGAGATAAAATTTAATCTTTCAGGACGTTCTGTAAAGGTTAGGAAAATGAAGTCTTTTCAAGCTGAGAAATTATTAATGTACACTAAATTCAGAATTTTAAATTATGATTAAAAACCTTTTTTTGAAAGATGACTGGTATCGATGAGATAAAATTTAATCTTTCAGGAAGTTCTGTAAAGGTTAGGAAAATGAAGTCTTTTCAAGCTGAGAAATTATTAATGTACACTAAATCTTACTTCATTCTTCTTGGACATTTTCCCCTCAATATACCTAATTCTGATAACTGGTAACTAAAGAAAAAAATTGCCATCTAATTATTTCTTAAAGATTTGTAGGATCAGTCTTGTTCTACCTAAGATGTACTATACCAATTTTGTGTTTTGTCTTTCTATTTAAATTTTCTTATACTTTGGTCTGAGATCACTTGTGCTCAGGTGATTATATTAATATATTGTGAGAGTTTATTATTAATGTGGCATAGTATTCTATATAATATTAGTATTATAGTATATCATATTATTAATATATAATATCTTAGTATATAATTATATGCCATATTGATATTAATATTATGTATTTGTATATGATATATACATGTATATATATGAATATGAAACACTTGACAGTTTACAAAGAATTTCACATACATCAATTTGTTTAAAGCTCACAACAGTCCTGTGAGATGGACAGTATTCCTACTTTACAGATGAAAATTCTGAAGATACTCAGATAAATATGACTAACTAAATAAGACTAAAACCAATAAATAAGACTAAAATGAAAATGTAAATTTTTAAACTATATATTTTTAAAAAATATAATTACTGTATTGTTTTTGTAGTACAAATCATATATACTCATTAGAAAAATTCAAACAGGACTCAAAATCTGATCTTCCAACAGTGATTACTACCCATCTTCTCTGTCTATATTTCATGTCTATGCTTCTCAATATATATGCACAAAGGAAGAGGGAAAGTTAGATTGCTAGTTTAAAAAAAAGAGGATCTTTGGAGATGATGTTTTTCCATATGAAGATGGATAACATTGATTTAATTTTTACTTTAATGTATAACTGAAATAAAAGGAACAGAAGTAAAACTGAAGTCATTGTTAAAATGAACGTTTCTGCATAAAAAGAAAAACCTACCTCTAAGTTTAAGAAAATGGTTATGACCATAGGGGACATCAATCGTTTTTTGACAGTTTCAACTATGCAGAGTATTCACTGACTCCCTCCTAGGAAAGATGAGGAAACTCACCTTACCAACCTCAATGTTGCTTAATTTTCTTATTTAAATATGTTCAATGCTCACAATTATATATTTTTGACTTATCACTATTTTTCCATTATTGAGCTATTCTGATTAATCTTTTGGTTGGCTAGATTGTATTGCCAGTTGGTATGTATGTGTGTTTTTAAAGAAAAGCTTTCATGCACTAATTATCTAATCTCTTGCATAGTTGCCAATGTCTTTCAGTTGATTATATGAGGAACTCTTGGCTGAGTATAAAATTCTGGATTTATGCTTTCACATCAGAACAGTACAGTCATTTCTCAACTATCTTCTAATATTAACTTTATGCACAAATTGCTAAGTGCCTTTTACATAGGAAAGGATTTGAAATTCTTTGCTAATATGGTTTAACATTTTCCTTTAGTACATGAGCTTGAAGATATTAGGCCTGGAGAAAAGTAACCATGAGATGTATATAATATCTGTCCATCCAAAGGACTATAAGCAAGATGGCAACTCTTTCTTATCCTGTTTAATATGGGACCAGATACTCCTTTTCTGTTCCGTCATAGTATTCTATACTTCAGTTTATTGTAATATTTATGAGGTTGTTTTATAATCATCTGTGTACAGGTCTAAACTGTGAATTCCTTGAATGCAGAAGCATAACAAACACTCAGTGTTTTTTGGTGAGAAGGGATTAGTTTTTATCTTCTATTGATTTGTAGTGACTGCCAGGAATACAGTGTTGAGTGTGATTCTGAAACCTGATGGATCAGCAAGAAAGGATATAGTAATCAATTAGTAATGTCTGCTCTGAGCCCAAGAATTAATAGTGGTGGCAACAGTGACAAATATTATTCATCCTAGATTAGATGCTATTTACTAACCACAGATGGCAGAATCAAAACTATTAGATAAACACCCCAGGAAGTAGATTCTGGCTTAATATAAGGAAAAGTGATTTAATGATTAAATAGATTTAAAAATTGAGTTTGGTGCTAAAGTCCCCAGGGTAGGTGAGTTTCCTTTTACTGGAATTTTTAGCACATTGGTTATCCAAGTATTTGAGAAATATTAAACATTATAGACACTTTCAAGTCTATGACTCTAAGCTTGTAGGAAGTAGTTTACCTAAATGGCCAAGATATAGTTAAAGAATTAATTTTTATTTATTTATTTATTTTTTAATAACAGCAGAAAAAATTTATTTTTCTTTATTTGGACACGTCATCAAGGTTTTTTTTAAAAAAAACTTTTTAACTTCTCAGTATACGTTGTAGTTGATTTTCGTGTTTCTTTACCCATTCCTCTTCTCTCCCTTCTCTCCCCTCCCCCAGCAACTACATCATATCTGTTCTCTTGTCTTAACAAGTTCAAGGAAATGTGATTGTTGTATCTTCTTCCCCCCCACACCATTTATTTGTTTGTATATTTATTATTTATTTTTAGCTCCCACAAATAAGTGAGATCATGTGGTATTTCTCTTTCTGTGAAGAAATCAACCCACACATCTGATCTTTGACAAAGGCACTAAGTCTACACACTGGGGAAGAGACTGCCTCTTCAGCAAATGGTGCTGGGAAAGCTGGATATGCATATGCAGGAGAATGAAACTAGACCATATACCAAATACCAAATACCATATACCAAATCACCATATACCAAAATCAACTCAAAATGGATTAAAGAATTAAATATACATCCTGAAACAATAAAACTCCTTAAAGTAAATGTAGGGGAAACACTCCAGGAAGTAGGAGTGGGTATGGAATTCATGAATATGACCCCAAAAGCACAGGCAACCAAAGGAAAAATAAACAAATGGGATTTTATCAAACTGAAAAGCTTCTGTGCAGGAATAGAAACAATCAACAGAGCGGAAAGACAACCAACAGTGTGGGAGAAAATATTTGCAAAATATATATCCGACAAAGGATTAATATCCAGAATATACAAGAAAGTAAAGAATTAATTTTACAGCAGAGAAGCACTATTAGGTATATGAAAATAATTTCTAAATTCTCATTTTTAATGAACTCATACAGGCTTATATGGTTTAAATCTATAAAATATTTAAGTGGCAATAAATGAATAGTCTTTGTGTTATATGCTTGAAGGTGCCATGAAACTATGGTAAGTGAATCTCTCCTAACTTTGTAAATAACACTGCCATCTACCAGGTTGCTTAAGCTAAGAAACCAGTAGTTACATTAATTTCTCTTTTTCTCACTTTCTCTCAGCCAATCCATCAATAAGTCCTGTGATCTCAGCCTCAATCCTGAATCTGCTCTTCGTATCTCAGCATCATCTTTCCCTGGTCTATTGCAATACCTCCTGTTTGATGTCTCTGGTTTTACCTTTTTTCCATACCATTCATTCTCCTTCCAAGAGCAAAATTATCTTTCTTAAAACACAGATCATGTTCTATCACTTCCCTACTGAAAGCACATCATGTTCTATCACTTCCCTACTGAAAACACTCCAATAGTTTTCTATCCCAGTGGCATAAAATCTAAGCTTTTTACCTCTACCTAAAAAGCTCTAAAGGAATCTGTCACTGGCCCTCTGATATCACCTCTCTTCCTTCATCAATATGCCCACCTCCACTGTACTTTTTATCCTTTAGGAGACTATTGCATTTTTATAAATGAGAAACAAGGTGTTAGTATTGGAGGTGGTGAAAAGTAATAAATTATGGATGTATTTTTATCGTAGAGATAACAGCAACTCCTGGCAGATGTATTGTAACAAAGGGGATTTAAAAAGGACTCCAAAGTTTTTGGCCTGAGCAACTAGAAAGATAGTTTCCATCAATTAAAATGGGAGAGAGAAAGTTTGGGGTAGATTTGGAAGAGATCAGGAATTCCGTTTTGGAGATGTTGAATTTGAGATGTCTAAGTACTGGGTAAATGATCCCAGAGTTGAGTAGAAAAGTTGGAGCATGGGTAAGATTTTGTGAGTCATTGGAATATTCTTGGTATTTAAAGTCGTTAGACTTTCTGCATTTACCAATGAGTGAATGTGGACAAAAACAAGAAGGGGCGAAGAACTGAGCAAGAAAATACTAGAATATGAAGAGGCTTTTGGAAAAAGAGAAAGAATCTGCAAAGGAGACTGAGAGGAGGTGACCAGTGAGATAGGAGGAAAGCCAGGAGTGTGGTGTTCAAAAAGTCTAGTGAAAAACATGTAAGAAGAAATGGGAAAGACTAACTGTGTCAAATTTTACTAACTGGTCAAACAAGATAAAGACTGAAAATTGACCACTTGATTTGGTAACAAGGAGGGTCCTGTTGACCATGATAGGAGCAGTTTTGGTGGAGTGGCAGAGGTGAGAATGAGTGAATATAAGCGAAAATAGAAGGAGAGGAATTTTACTGCACAGGTAAAGAAATGATATGGGTTGTGGCTGGAACAGGAAGTGAGTCAAGTTAAAGGGTTTTAGGTGGAAGAAATGCACCATGTGCTTACTGTTTGTGTGTTGATGGAAATGCACATGTAGAAATCAAAAAGTTGATGATATGGAAGAGGATGACTAATGCTTGAGCAATGTACCTGGATTTGTGAAAAATAATAGTATTTGCTGCACAAGTAGAGAAAATGGCGTTAGACAATGTGGGAGGCTCATTCACAGGAAGGCAGAGAATGTGGACGCAGTTACCGGCAGGTGGGTAAATGTAGAATGGTGTGGAAGTCTGTGGAAGTTCTTTCTGATTTTTTTTTTCCTCCATTTTTTTTTTTTTTTTTTTACAGAGAAATAGAAAGCAAAGCCATTAGCTGATAGAAAGTCTCAATTTTTTTCTTCTGTAACATGGGAGGATTTCACGGAGAATTCAATGAAAAAAAGCAAGAGAAACTGGTTTGCAAACTCAAATGCATTGCATATGGCTATACATACTATTTTTTAAGATGATTAACTCTCTGGTCTTATGTTTCAAATAGAAAAATTTTAACTCTTGTGATATTTTTTCATTATTGTAAAATGAACAAATGCTGAAATACTTTGAATTATAAAATTTAGATATTTAAATGATTGACTAGTAAAAAACATTGCTCTCTGTAGAGGGTTCTATAAAAGATTCTCAGACTAAAAGTATCTTTTATTCTTGAAATTTAGAAATTCAACAAGTACACTTTGGAACTCTTAACTCTAACCATCTGGCATTATTGTTTTGTTAGACATAATCACTCCTTTCTAAAATAACGATTTTAAAATTGATTTGTTTATGGGTATATAGCTGAAGTTTAGTTTAGTCAGAAATATATTTTATTCTTTCCTAGGTTTTCATAGATTTTTTATCAAGTTTGTGCAATTAAAAGAAAAAGTCATCATTAATCACTTGGATGTCTTAGTTTCCCTGTGAACCAGGTATTTGAATAATTAAAAAAACAACAACCTTCAACTGTAATGTGATAAAAACATTTTTTACTTCATTTTAGGTATGTGGCTTGTGCATTCATATGTTTGAATCTATCGTGATTGACATGAAGATTTGTTAAAAATGAAAACTGAAGACAACATGATGACTCTGGCATTGAAAAATTATTAATATTTTTATATTTGTATGTCTGAGAAACAGAGATGTAATGGATACTCTGTATCTTTTTGATTTGTGTGATCTCCGATGTTTGTCTTTAATTTCTCACTTTGCTGAAGAGAAAACTAAAGAATATAAAAGCAAAAGAAAATTTTTTTTTTCTGATAAAGAACTCAACATGTTTTGACTGCTTGGTAAAAAACACAAATCTCATTTTATTTACTTGAAATGATTCCATTCTTCATTTTTTTTTTTTTTCTGATAAAGAACTCAACACGTTTTGACTGCTTGGTAAAAAACACAAATCTCATTTTATTTACTTGAAATGATTCCATTCTTAGAAGTTTGTTCACTTATATAGTCAACTAGAAAACTCAAAGGATCGTAATTTACCAGGTTTTTTACAAATAATATGACACAAAGTCACTGAAATTCTAAAGCATCTATATGTATCTATTTGATTCACTGTGGCTGTTATATTTAGCATTTTTTTCCTACTTTGATTCTTTAAATATTGTTTAGTCTTGTTTAGTTGTCATAGCACATCGATCTTGAGTTGTTAGTAATTATAATTTCTTAATAATTCCAGATGAACCCACATATGCTATATGAAATGCAGGAGAACAATTTCAAATATGCTTGATATTTGTTTAAGGATTAGATACTTGGCAGAGTGCATGGGACTTAGAAGAATTAAGCTATGGTATGACCATATGTAGCTCATCAGCCCAATTTTCTTCATTGTTTTGGAATAATGTTTTATTCATTTTAGAATATTTATCAACATACTATTCACCCTCAGGGCCACTGTTGTTTTAGGCCATTCTTTTGAGGATGAAATAGAGTCAAAGAACTAGAAACATAGTATTTTAAATGTCCTAGACCAGCCTCTTTGTTATACAGATGGGGACTGTAAGGCCTCAATATCTAAGGACCTCCTGTTCTAATACATTTATGGTAAAGGATTATTTCTGTTTTGATGGGAGTAATACTTTTATTTATTTATTTTTTGATAGTTCTAATACTTTTATGGTAAAGGATTACTCCTGTTTTGATAGTGTTTAATACCATGCTATACTATTAAAGTTGTCTAGTCTTGGTGCAAGATTCTTTATAGCTGCTCTCAATCTTTTCTCCGATGGTACATTTTTAAGACTAATTTCTACTAGGATTGCTGGGCTAATTAAATGATAGTGGAAAAGCATTTTCCATCATTACGGTTGGAACAGGAACAGTAAATCACCACAAGTACAAATTGGGAACTCTGTCTTAATATCGTTAGGCAGACGGCCTATAGAAACTCTTATCAGTCAAACCCCAGTATTTAATCAGTGTACACACATCAGTTTGTTCAGAGTAGTGTCCAGGAGAAATTGCCAGAAGCAAGTATCTCTGTCAACTTGAGCCATGCGTAGTTTAATATGTGCAAGGGAGAAAGCAGGACATATATTCCTTCTAAATCTAAGTAGGAAAATATGTATACTTTATGATATGGAAACAATTGAGGTACATTCTACATGAAAAAGTGATTCATAAATTTAACTGTGTTGCAATCAATAAATGAAATTTAACAACCAGGAATGTGAATGTGATCAGTGTTAGTTAGTTTGGGTGCCAATGACTGGAGACAATTCCACAAATTGATTGAGTTTAGCAGAATTTTAAAGGACCAGGGCATATACTGTATTGGAAATAACATCAGACTAGCCCCCATTGTGCTAATCCTCACTAGCCTTGATTAACTTGTGCCACTTTAGGCAAATTGCTTAACCCTCTTGGCCTCAATTTACTCATTTTTAAAATCAGAGAGCTGGATTTTATATTTGAATCTCTTAGATCCTTATAAAAACGAGTTTCCTTGGAGAAATCTAAACATATTCATCTATACCCTAAGCTACCTCTAGATGCACATCTCACTTTCCATGTTACTCTCATGAAATATTGCCTCTTTACTTCTCTTTTCTCTCAATTTAAACTCATTCTGAAATGATGTTCAGAAACCGTAGGGACTCAAGCAGACAGACAAGGGTACTATCTTGGTAGCAGAGGGAAAGGATTTCATCTAGATTTGGCAAGAACTATGGATCATAACAGAAGAAGTGTATATAGCACAGAGAAACTTTCAGAGAGTGCAAAAAGAGGACAATCCGTTTTCCACTGGCTGGCTCGGAGGGGAGCTGCATGCTGTAAAGTGTATCTGTGCCCTTCCACGATGTGATTCCCTGTGATGGTCTCCCTAGCCTAGGGTAGCTGTGAGGGAGGGCACAAATGGAGGTGTTGATTGAATCCTTCTCCACTCTGGAACATCCCATTTGTTCTTTTGATCCTTAGTAGTGAGATTGATGATTGCCATCACTAAAGTTTGAGTACATAGATGACCCTAAATCTGAGGAGAGGATGCTGCTCTCAACAGTAATGGAAAAGTTGAGTGTTTGGGGAGAAAGGAGGATATCCCCAATTGCTTTGAAACTTGAATCTGCCAAGTAAAAAGATGCCCAAAGGCTAGCAAGTGTAAGTTGTTTTATTGTCCAGTGTCTCCTATCTGTTTCAAGAAACTTCTAGGGCTGTTTTATATTATTGGATTGGAAAAGAAAAGTCAGATGATTCTCTCAGGTTAATACAGGACTAGTATAGATGTGCTTTGGCCTTGGCATGATCTTTGAAATTCCCTAGTTCTTCAGAAAGGTAAGAGAAGTCTATTTCCCCAGCAATTCCTTTCCCCTAGAAATTCTCTAGACTAGGAATTATGTAAGTTTCATGGCATCTTCTTTAAGACTACAGAAAATTTCCCAGATCTTTATCAGTCCCAGGTTAAAGTAGGAGCTGGGGGTTTACATTACAAGTTAATCACGAAAAGCTGGGAACAGATAGTAATCATTTTTGTTTGATTAGTTTTTAATTCATTAATATCTTTATAAATGAAATTGGGATAAAAATGTTGCATTTCATCTTAGTGGATCTATCTAATCTTCTAAGAAGACATGCAAGCCAACATATCGAAGCAAAGAGTTGTATGTGAGTGTGTGTGTGTTGTGTGGTGTGAGCAAAGAGAAGATAAATATTTATATAGACTGAGTTATATATTTCGCACCATGAAGATCCAGCACCCTGCACATGTATTTACTTATTTGGTTCTCACAGTAATCCTTTGTGGTAGGCAGAATTTTAGCCCCATGACCCTTGCCCCCTTGTATCATATCATGAATATGTTATGTTACCTGGCAAAAGGATCATTCCAGATGTAATTAAAGTTACTAATAAATTGACTATAAAATAGACAGATTATCCTGAATTATCCTGGTGGATCCAGTGTAATCACGTGGGCCCATAAAAGCAGATCTTTTTCCCAGCTGAGGGCAGAAGAAGAAGTCAGCGAGCTTTGAGGCAAGACTCCAAGCACTGCACCATTGTTGGCTTGAAGATGGAAAAGACCACACGGAAGCATGACAGGGAACTGAACTCTTTTAATGTCCTTAATGAACTAGGAAGCGGATTCCCCATCCCCCAAGCCTCCAGTATGTAACACAGCATCGCCAACACCTTGATTCTGTTCTCATGAGCCCTTACACAGAAGGACCCCATTCAGTGACAGTGTGCCAGAACTTCTGAACCACAAAAACTGTGAGAGTATAAATGAATGTTATTTTAAGTTGCTAAGTTTATGGTGATTTGTTATGGCAGCAATAGAGAACAAATACACCTTGATGAAGATATTATCATCTTCATTATACAGATAAAACAGGCTTAAAGACATAGACAGTTTATCTTAGGTCACACAGCCAATGTGTGCAGTGGGGACTAAGATCCAGGAGTATTTGATCCCAAAGCCCCTGCTTTTTCCCCTAGTCGGTGCCTCCCCTGACTGATTCAAAGAGGAGAGGCTCCCCAATTTAAGGGTACAAGGAAGAAGACTAGATAGCAGAGAGCCTGGCAATGGACCACAGCATATCAACAAAGAAAATGTTGGGGAAGGCATGTAGAAGGTTTTGGTAGCCAGTGGAATCTGTCCTCTCTACAGTCAAGGACTAATGGAGACAATGAGGTCAACTCATTGAGTCATGGTTGAGCAGTCAGAAAGGATGAGGATGGAGATAAGGCTTTGGATTGACTGTGAAACAGGTCACTGATACTTTCACCGTTTCTGATTTCAGATAACTTTCATTTCAACTCAAATACTATTGATCAGCATAAGTGTGATACGTTTTCCAACTCCAACAGAATTTTAAAGTATGTCTGGATGACTTCTCAGAATGAGGCCAGAGAGCCAACAACTATTGACAGTTTTTTCTACATTTTCTAAACTGTATCCTCATCACATCTATAAATATACTGCCCCCTTCATTTTTCACATTGCCCTTTTAATCAATATGAAAGTAATTACTATTCTACTCTATCAATATTGTGACTTTTAATAAGGATTTCTCTCCTGTTAAAAGCACTTCACAGCTGTCTTTCTTTTCTTGCCACAGGAATGGAAAGAGTGTGGATTAAGAAAGGATAAATGGAAGAAAGCAAGAAACCCTGAGATATAATGGGAAAGTATTGAGGGGGGACTAATTTGGTTACATAATATAGCATTATTAGTGAATGATTCATGTTGATACATATAGTTATTACATATTTGGATTTTTTCCCCAAAGATTCCCAGCTATTAACTTCTCAATGGATTTGTCTTAATTTATGTATCCATGGAAAAGGCACTGGTATAACTATTGCATTCAAACAAAGACAGAAGAGGAAACCCAAAGTAATGAAAAACAGAGAGAAGGAAACCAAAGCCAAAGTAAGCTATTATAATAGATCACATTCTTAGCTCTGGATATTTCTGGAAGGCAAAGCAGCAAAATAAAATTCAAGAAACAGTGCTTTTACCTTTCTGCATAAATTTATTGCTATTTCCAAACAGGAAGCTCCTTTAAAAATGGAGTAAAATTTACTTTAGATTATAATGGTAGAATAAGAACCCAGATTTTGTAGTCAGGAATATCTTGGTCCAAAGTCTTATTCCACAACTGTTTCTAAATCTCAGGCTCTTTATCTTTAAAATGGTGATTACTGTTTCCACACAGGATTGAAGTAGGAGTTAAAAAAAAAAAAATAACTTGCATAAAATTTTTAGGATAGTTCATGGAAGTGAGTGCTCCATAATGTTCAACACTGATTAGTAATTCATAAATTATTAGAAGAAAAACAGGTGGCTAATTCTCTGAACTGTCTATAGCCCAGCATAGTTGTTGGTTGGTTGGTTGGTGCTTAGTAAGCTTTTGTTGAATGAATGAATGAGTGAATGATCTACTCAGTGGATCTGTTTCCTGTGGGGTACTAACAGAATTTCTTGAAGAATCCCCTGGCCTAGATAAGTGAAATATAAGATTAAATCAAATTAAGAGACTTCCTTGCAGTGGAGTTCTATATATGCTAATGTAAATTATAACTATCTAAGCAAAAGCAAGATGTTTTTCTTTTGCTTTGTGCTGTTTTATTTTGGATTTTAATATAACCTTTTCTTTGAACATTTTATAGGATCGGTGTTTTGAGGTACACACTTTAGGAAGTTCTGGTCTGTCATATCTCCTAGCATAAATATCAATAACATTGAACACTTATCTATTACTTAATATTTTCCAAGTACTGTTCTAGCTACTTGTACTAACTGATTTAATATTCAGGACAATTGAATTAGGTAGAATTTTTAAAAAAAATTTTATGTTACAGATAAAGAAAGTTAATCTCTTGCCCAATGTTACAGGGTAAGTATATGGGCTAGTGGTTTACCTAGAGTATTTAAAATATCAGTGTGGATCTTTTTTTTAACATTTCCATCATCTGTCAGACAAAATTAGTTTCAGTATTATGTAATAATCCTTTTCTTTGTCAATTCATTCTTTTATTTTAAAACGATTAAAATTTTTGAACGAATAATAAATTTGAACTTCATTCAAATTCAGTAAAAGAGTTAGCATAGGACATAAAACTTGTACTTACTAAACAAAAATATTATACTTTGCAGTTCTTACTCTGTTTTACTGTTTTTAAAATTTTAAAACACAAACAAAAATAGCAAGTGGTCCCATATAGTGATAGAATTCAAGTAATTCAAGTTTGGTTTCTATATTTTTATAATTATTGTGCCATTATTATTAATTTTGAATATACTGTTTAAACTAAAGAATATGTATTACCACAGGGTAATTGTGTCCTAAAGCAAATTTGAACAATTTCGAATTATAGGAAATTTCAAAAAGAATTGCATACAGCTGAGCCCACATGGGTCAGAGGCCAGCTGTATAACTGAGAATTCTCTGAATTAATTTTCATGTAGAATACTGCATTTATTAAAGGCTACATAACATAAATCTGCTAATTTGAAGCTTACACATAATTACTAAAGCTTGGGTAGTGACTGTAGTAATTGTTTAGAACTTAGTTGAACGAAAGGTGTTTTCGGGAGGAGTATCTTATCATAAAAATTGTTTAGAGTCATGCATGCATGGGGATAATAAAAAGACTAACTTTTGCATGGTTCTGTTATTGTTTTTAAATTGTTTACAGACAATATACTGCCTTTTGCCTGCACCAGGACATTTGGTTTCCACCATGTCATCCTTGGTATGCCATTGCTCTGGGGCCACAGGAGTAAACATTTGAAATATTGACTGGCTTTCATGGGATAAGAAACAATATTTTAGCAAGATTATTTGCATTTTAATACAGACCTTTAATAATCATTTCCTTAACTGATACCAACTGGCTAATTAATGTCTTATGAAAAGTTGTGCTGCTTTTCCGCTGGAAACGTTATGTGGCAGCATTCTTCCTGTTTTCTCTCCATCACTCTCTTCACACTAGCTTACCTTTCTCTGAGAGCGCCCTCCCCCAGTCTGGCATCCAGAACTGCCTGCATGCTGCATGTCATGTGCACATGCGGAGTGGAACAGTTGCCACCTCTTAGAGCCAGTTTGTCCTGCCACAACACACAGAAATAAAAGCCTGAAAAAGGACATCATAAAGAAGCTGTTGCTTTTACATTTTAGGTCCGCACTTTGTACTTTAGTAAATGCTTGGCTTTGGTTAAACCACATTTCAACTTCTAGTTTATACAAGAACACCTAAGTCTGCTTGTGTCCTCATTCACACAGTTTTTGGATGACTAAAGCTTCCCTTCTAACACTTTAGCAGTTCCAGAAGACTTTTGATCTCTTCTGCTTTCGTGCTTTTATGCCTGCTGTGGGTACTTTACATCATCTCTGTTTTGTCCATAAAAAAAAAAAAGCAGGGAGAGAGGGAGGGAGGAGGAGGGATAGAAGAAAGGAGGGAAGGAAGAGAGAAAGATAAATTTAAAAACATTTGCTCATAAGATAATTTAACCGAAGGTTAGGAGCACAGGGAAAGCTTATATTCACACCCCACCACATATAATATTAAGAACCAATCTTTTGCATTCCTGTTATCTCTAGTCACTCCAATGCTTACATTTTCTGATTGATCCCTGTTTCATTCCTATGCTCTTTTTTTAGAATACTTTTTCCATCTTTCTGTACACTTTAAAGAGTAACATAGTCTTTATCCTGTCCCATGAGCAGAAGTTTTATTGTTTGAACAATGCCTTCCAATATTAACTTTAATTCTGTATTAGTCCATCTCTGGTGCTTATAACAAGATACCTCATACTGGGTAATTTATAAAGAAACAATATTTATTGCTTACTGTTTTGGAGGCTGGGAAGTCCAAAGTTCAGGGAATACATCTGGGAGGGCCTTTTCCTGGTGGTGAATACAGCACTGCAGGGTATCACATGGCAAATATGGCAGAAGCGGAGAGAACTAACCTCCTCATTAGCTCTCTTTTTAAAGCCCTGAGAACCATGCCCCTGACCACCATTAAACCATTGATGAGTTAATGCATTTACTCTCTAAATTGGTTAAACTCCATTCCAAAGGCAGAGGAGTAGATATTTGTTTTTGCTTTCTAGCATGTTGCCTGGCCAATCTAACCCTGGTTTGAGACTGTTTTACAAAGTAAATAAAATTTATTAATGATATATTTCCTAGTCTTTCACCATGAATGATAAGAGAAATTTTCAACCAAATTTCTGACATGGCCAAGGAATTCAAAGGCAGAGGAGTAGATATTTGTTTTTTGCTTTCTAGCATGTTGCCTGGCCAATCTAACCCTGGTTTGAGGCTGTTTTACAAAGTAAATAAAATTTATTAATGATATATTTCGTAGTCTTTCACCATGAATGATAAGAGAAATTTTCAACCAAATTTCTGACATGGCCAAGGAATGACTATATAAGCATTGACATAATAGAATTAAGTTCACATATTCAAAGCCAAAACAATATTTGGTAATGCAATATGATAGAAATAGTGTGAATATTAGAAGAATGGCTCATTAAGACATGACCTCAGTATAATCTGATAATTAGAATGATGTCTGACATGGAGGAGCTTCAAATTTGATTGTTTCAAGAAAATACTGGGAGTCTTTAGATAGTGATTATGGAGATTTAAAAAATGAAAATATGAAATTAATTTTATTACCTTTGAAAAAGAAGAGGAAAGGTTGAGTAGATATATCTGAAAAACACATGACATCATTCAAAAGAATAGTGACACCACATTCTTAGTCTTTTCTAAGGCTAGAAGGTGAAGTCTCCTTAAATTATTCCAAGGAAGGAAGGAAGGATTTGAAGTTATTTATCAAGCCTGTGCGATACCTCTGTCTAAATTCAGAGTTATCAAATCTTTGTTACTTTTGGCCAAATTTTCAATTTTATTAAAATGATCTCTGGTGTTATAGTTAAGGGGTACAGGGAATGGCGGCACTGACAGATAAATCGGTATTATAATCTTTTCCTATTTAAAAAAGGAAACTTAATAGAACTTTCTTTTCTGCTTGTCTATGTTTACAAGATTTGAAACAACAGTAAGATTTATTCAAAGAAATAGATGTTTTTAGATGACAACAATCTACATTTTCTTGGTTTTTAGTGTGATTTTTAATAAACCTGACTATGAGAATTCAACTGATATTGTCAAGACAATTATAAAACGCATTATTATTATACCACTTTTGGATTATTTATCATTTTTATCATTTCACAAACATCTACATTATTTGCCTTAACTGATAATGTTGGGTGTGCCCTGCCAGATGTATTTTTGCCTTTAAAAATGTTATTTTGTAAAATGCATATTTCTGTAAAGAATTCTTCAATGTCAGTAAGAAAAATTAAGAAATGACCGTCTATAAAAGATCCTGGTATCAATTAAAACATTTTTTTTGGTTCTGGAAAGGTGACTCACTTTCCCTGAAATCCCCCCTCCCCACCCTCATAATCCAGAGGTTCAGTGATTCAATTGAGGGACATTTTCAACCTTTTATAAGACTTCTAATTTGTATTTTAAACCTCTGCACTCTTTCAGTCATGAAAAATTCATTAAGCTTTTACAATGCTAACACTGAAAATGTCTTAGTTGTTTTCTCATAGAAAATATTTATGTAGAGTTCTGTTAATGTACATATGACAAATGTACACACGTGCTTTTCTAGCTATAAATTTGCTATTGGGAGAACAAGCTTTTAAATTCAAATGGATAGTCAGCCCCTTTTCAATATACTTATTTTTTACCAGTGTAATGGTAGCATGGAGAAAATGATAAATTCTATATGCTGAATGGAAAGAATCTCAACTTCTGAATATTTATGAACGTTTGATTTCTTTTTAATTGGGAAATTTTTTTTTAGGAAATAAGCTGCTAAAGAAATGAGCTGTTATATAACATTCAGAATTCTTTAAGTAGATTTGTGATCCACCTATTATTCTCCCATTTTCCAATTTTGTGGTTAGCTATGTAACTCTTCATGTCAAATAAGAAATCTTGTGGTTCTTAATATGAGATGCGACTCACAAATGAAGAGCAATAATCTCCTACATAAGAACGATTTATTGTCTCTTTTTGGTCATATCAACAACCCTGACCCTACTAAGGCTCAGTAGAGTGAGAAAAGGAATTTGTGTTTTTGCTTTAAAGAATTTTTAATTCTCTGCTTTGGTGACATTGCCGTAATAACTAGA
>NW_007729292.1:60113-69202 GCF_000696425.1 Galeopterus variegatus | reverse complement strand
TGTTAGGTTGGATATTCCTTCTAGAGGACTGGCATTCTACATACATATTGATTAAGGATGAACCCCAAATGAAAGAATTGTGAAGTGCATTATCTCTTCTGACAGGCAGTAACAGTTATGATAAATTAAGGTCTCAATTAATAATATAAGTGTAAACATGACATCGATTTACTTGTTAATAGTTCTTTATTTATGGATTTAAGCCTCGACTTGGTTACTAAGTTCATGCCTCTATGTGATATGTGTAGAGAGTATACAGTGTACAAACTTCATTTTTCTTCCTAAAAATTTATTGAATAATTCTAGTAGTCAACATGTAGGATAACTATTTTCATACTCAAAGGGTGAAGGGAAAGTAGAAATGAAATAAGAAAAATGTTGGGGAAGGCACTTTGGGAAAAAGGAATGATATTCTGAGAATAAACAGATTTTCAAAGAACGATTTTCTCCTTTTTTAAAGGTGTAGTACACGTTTGAAGAGAAAATTCTAAACATTATGACATAAAAATCATATGGGACAAATCAGCATTAATAACATATATGTAAACACATCTCTTAGAAAGTAAAGTTATTGGTGCAAATATGGTTGCCAATGACCTATTATCTGTGTTTTCAGCAGTTTTTTCTTATGTGGAATACATCACCTATATTTTTTGGAACAGCATTACCCAAGGCATTTGAAAAACTGAACTGCTTGTACATAATAAATGCACAATGAAAACTTCTAAGAAAAGGCCTAATATTGCCTTTAGGACTCTACAGTTTAATGCAGGCACTCTGATGAGGCTTGACAAGTGCCTTAATGTGAAGCAAATAAGAAAATATAATACTGACTCTAGCAACCCTATTAAGTGATTTAAATTTTATAGTGGTTAAGTAATAAAGGGGCCAAGTACTGAATTCTGGCTCAAATATTAAGGCAAGCTAATATTTTTTAAAAAAACTATTATGGAAAGCTAATATTTAAAGTAAGTTTTAATTTTGAACTTAAAGATTGAGGAAAGGAGGTGACTATTCCACATTACTTAGGGTTAATAATGGTATTAATGATAACTAATATTTATTTAGATTTTAAAATTTGCTAGATACAATTTAATGCATTTTACCCTTGTTAATTAATTTAATCTCCATAATAACCATTTCAGATAGAAGCTGAAATTATGTGAATTTTACAGATGAGAAAATTTAGGCAAAAAAAAAGATTATTAACTTACTCTAGATTATTAAATTATTTGGGCACAGTCAAATGTGGTGCATATTCCAGTCATCTGGCAATAGTGTGAGACTGGAGACAATTCCCTGTGAAGAATAGAAATTCCAACTATATAAAGGTCATACTGTCAGGAACAACAAAGAGCTTTCTTTGGAATGCCTTAGGTTTCTGCTAAGGAAACTACAGCTACATTTGGATGTTAGAAGCCGTTGGATGTGGGGAGCAGGTATGTTGATGAATGAATGTTTCTATTTCCTATCTTGATGGCAAATTCAACTTCATGTGCCATTTGAGGGCTGTTGACTGGAGATTCATTTTAAGACATTGCTAATCTAAATAATAGTTTTTCATATTTTTAAACCATTTTCCCCAAAATGGGTATTGCCCTTCCATCCTTCCCCTCCCCTCCCCTCCTTTCCTTTTCTCCTGTTCTTTCCTTTTCTTCCCCCCTTTCCCATCTATTTTTACTACTCTTCGTTCTTTCTAATATCAGTATAAAATAATAAATTGTATATCCATCCATCTGTAAACAATAAAAATGCAGTGTTTGTATCTGGGGGTATTGCCCTTCCATCCTTCCCCTCCCCTCTCCTCCTTTCCTTTTCTCCTGTTCTTTCCTTTTCTTCCCCCCTTTCCCATCTATTTTTACTACTCTTCGTTCTTTCTAATATCAGTGTAAAATAATAAATTGTATATCCATCCATCTGTAAACAATAAAAATGCAGTGTTTGTATCTGGGTTTAAAAGGCTTAAAACAACAGCAAACAGTAAAGAAGTAACCATTTTTAGGACCCAGAACATCAGTGCTTTCTCACAGACGCAACCCCATTAATATTTATCCAATGTCATGACAACATTGGTGTTCCATTTATTGTCTTCAAAAGAATCCAGAGATGTGGACATGATTGTATAAGTATTCTTTGAAAAAGAAAACAGACCCATTCCTTCATCTACCTAGATTTTCAACACAGAAATTTATGTTTAGCAGAAGAGAGAAACTAGATTTTCAACATAATGTTATGCCTAAAATATGACAAAATAAAGATTATCAAAATATAAAACTAAAAAAGAAAAATACCATATGCTTTCCATTGCTGCCATGGAAGAAGAAAGAACATGTCAGAGTGAAATTTAGAATTATCACAGGCAAAGTAAAAAGAATTACATGAAAATCTCATAGAGCAAGCAGCCCCATGCCCTAAGTTGATCTTTTATTATGGTAATGTAACATATGTCTAGTTTCATGATACCAGCTATTCCATTTTGCTCAAGTTTTCATACAAATCGCAACAACATCAGAAAGTCTCACTTTGAAGTCTCACTTGAGAATACTGAATTTTAATTTTTGAGCAAGGAGTTACACTTTCAGTGGGAAATTCCAGGCCTTGTTTCATCATTCTACATGTGTGTAACTATCTTTAGTGACACCTAATTCCACTTAATATTTTTTAAAAACCCAACGGGGGGGGAGGGAATATAACCATTTTAGAAAATTTTTTTTTAGATCTATAACAGTCGTTTTATTGTTTTATTCACTATAAGACATTGACAGAAAGTTGATTTAAATAAATTCTAAATCACACTGTCTAGAAGTTTTCTCATTAAAGACAAAATAACAAATTCTCTCCTTTTTATTAATTTAATTTTAAAGAAATGATGTGCTTTTCTTTAAAGGGGTGTATTTTCTCATAAGTATACAATGTCATATATTTCTACTGTGAATTCTACCTTTTTTTCTCTTTTCAGAGATTTCGCTCATGCAGTTATTCTCTCTCTCTTCTTTATCACCAGTTATTCCTTCTCTTCTAGATCATTGATATGATGATCATTGATAGAAGGCATGTGGGCAGCTTCTATCTCTCTCAGCAGTGGCTTCATTTTTGGCTTTAAAAATTCCTCTGAAGTCTCTATTTCTTCACCTCGCATTCACTCTTAAATCCACTGTAATCAAGCTTTCTTCCACATCACTCCACTCAAAGTCTGGTCAAGCTCTTGTGAAAGTTCCCATTGATTTTCTCATTGTTAAACCCAGTGGCCCGTGTTAATCTTTCAGAAGCACTTGATAGAACTCTTCACTTTTTTCTTCTGGAAGTCCTTTCTCCCTTTGGTTTCTAGGACACTGTATTCTCCTAGTTCTTCTATCTCAGTTTTACTCCTTCTTAGTCTCCATTTCTGGGTCTTCCTCATCTTCCTAACATTGAGATTTTGGAATGCCCCAGGGCTCAGGGCTCCATTCTGAGACCCCCTCCTTTTCTATTTTATTTTATTTTTTATTGACAAATACAAATTGTATATATTCAAGGTGCAAATGTGATAATTTGATATTCATATGCATTGTGAAATGATTACCACAGTCAGATCAAGTAACACATCTATCACCACTCATAACCACCTTTTTTTCTACAGTGGAATATTATTCAGTCATAAAAAAGAAGAAAGTCCTGCCATTTGTGACAGGATTGAAACTGGAGGACATTATGATAAGTGAAATAAGTCAGACACAGAAATACAAATACTGCATGATCTCACTTGCATATGGAATCTAAAGAAGTCAAACTCATAGAAACAGAATTAAACAGTGGTTGCCAGGAGCTGGAGGTGAGGGAAACAGTGAGATGTTGGTAAAAATGTACAAACTTTCAATTATAAGATGAATAACTTCTGGGAATCTAATGTGTAGCATGGTGGCTATAGTTAATCATGCTATATTGTTTACTTGAAATTTGCAGAGAGTAGATCTTGAGACCTCTTCTCCTCTATTTACATCAACTTCCTAGGTGACCTCATCCATCCCCATGGTTTTAAATAACATCTATATGTTGATGATGGCTAAATTTTGATTTCTAGAACCAAACTTCCTGTTGAAATCAAGCCTTGTTTAACTGCTTACTGGAATCTTTATTGTATCTCTCATAGGCATTTCAAACTTAATGTAGCCAAACACTTGATTTTTCCCCAACTCAATGAACACCACTATTAGTTCACCAGTGGCTCAGGCCAAAAACTTTGGCACCTCCCATGAGTCCTGTTCTTTTTTTTTTTTTTTTGATATCTCATCTACAAACCATTAGGAATTCTATTAGCTCTACTTTCAAAATAGATCCTAAATCTAATCACTTTTAATTCCCACCACCAAGACCAAAATCTAAACCACTTCATCTCTTACGTGCTTTAACTTAACAGACTCTAGCTAATCTCCCTGCTTTCAGTCTTACTTCACTGAAGCCTGTTTATCTTACAGCAACCAGAGTAATCCCTTCCAAAATTAAACCCATATATTATGTCACTCATTGCTCTTAACCTTCCAGTGATTTCCATCTCCCTTAGAATTTACCCCTAAATTTTGGTCATGGCCTGTGTGATCCAGCCTCTCGGTAGCTCCCATAATTCTTCTCCTTACTCACTTAACTCAAGCCACACTGGTCTGATTTTTGCAAATTCTGAACATGATGACATTTGAGGCTCTTTAATTTTGGGGGGTTCCTGCACTGGAATACTTCCCTTGCAGGTGTTTGCATGCCCTAACTCTGCCTTTATTCATGCCTTTGCTAAAATGACAGCACCTCAGAGAACATTCCATGACCACCTACCTTAAGACCCTACTCTAATCTCCTTTACCCTGCTTTATTTTTTTCCAAAGTACTTATTGAGTACCTGACATTATATTTTATACACTTTTGTTTGTTAATCAGCCTTTCTGTATGGAAGGTAAATCCCATGAAGATATTTTTGCTGTTTTGCAAATCTCCAGTGCCTAGAACATAGTAGGTGCTCAGTTCACGTATGTTGAATAAATTGTGTCTATCACTTTCATATTCCCCTTACTCTCCTATGGTAGAATATTTCCCAGAAAATATTCAATATATTTTCTGATTTTACCCTACTTTTTTTATTAACCATTCTCTTATTTGCTTTAATAATTATTCTTACATTTTGACATAAGATATTTATTTCCACTCGATTTCTCATTTTGCTTACCAGGTTAGCCTTTTTAGAGTTTCAAAAGCTAGTAACTCATTTTCTGCCTGCCCTCCTAAAACCTGAATAACTTGTAAAAGCTGAAGTGTATGTAGAAAAAATAGAGTCTTCCTGTCAAACTTTAACCAGTATCGATGGAGCACATAATTATATTTTCAAAATGTTTGATTTAGAAAAATTGGAATAAATATTGTCCAGTGTTTCTTAGGTAAGAGAGATCATAAAAAACTCAATTACCACACAGAACAGATCCATAAAGAACAATTTGCTTTTAGACGTTTTTTTTGTTCACATCAGAATTTTCTTGCGTTAATGACTTTGAACATTTCATGAAAGTGGTGATAAAATTAAGGCAACTTCTATGGAAGAAAAATATCATCTGTAGAGAAAGAACTGGAAATTAAAGTATGGTTAAATCTTTTGCTCCTGTACTTGCTTTAGAAAGAACTACATGACTGCACAGATTATAAGAAATTTGAACAGGTTGTCAAGGAAAAATATATTTCCATCTCAAGAGATTTTTGTGAATAAAGTAGACTGTTACTTTTGGGATGGTTGAGGTACTTGGATGTAGTAGGATGAATTAAATTAATCTTATACTTTCTTCCTGTTCTATTGAATCTCAATAATCCTATGGCCATATTGCTACTTGAAAATGGAAGTCAAAATTTCGTTTGCAGTATTCAAAGTGTTAATCTGACAGGTTTATACTGGATTTATAGTAGAAACTACTGATGGTATTTGAGGGATTCATTATTTCTTCATGGTACAGGAAATAAACATGTAGCTACCATATCTCTATCTGACTTGCATGTGAAAGATCATGCATTGCCATTCTGGAAAAAAAAAAAAAAAACTAACAAAAACAGATGAACAAACCAGACAAAACCAAACCAAAGAATCTCTTTTGAATAAACAAACAAACAAAAACTCCTGTAAGCACTACCTGAGACCCACAATGGAGTCTCTAGCTGAAAGTTAAAATGTTATTGTCATTTGGGAATTTTGAAAAGGCCGCTTTGCCTTCCAAAAATAAGTTTCTTAACTCAGTTCATTAATTGTGGAATCCCATATATTTAGAAACTATTGGCTGTAAATGATACAATAACAGTTAAGATTTGTGAGCACTTACTACGTGTCAGGCACTTCACACTAGTTTTACAAGGCAGGGGTCATTATTATTCTCATTTTATAGATAAAGAAACTGAGACACAAGAACTTGCTCAAGAGCACACAGTTTTTAAGTGGTGAATTCAGATTGTAACCCAAGCACTCTAGCTAGGGAGCCCACATTTTAAACTTGACTCATACGTCAGAATGAGTATCAAATACTTTCCTCTTAATCAATGGATTAAAGAAAGTAGAACCAGTAATGGAAAGTGAGGTAAGGATGACTCCAGGTAAATGTATTAAATATTCTATTTTTATTTTAAGGAAGACAGGCTCAATCAGGTTATTTAATGTTTAGGATATTCAATAATAAGCACATATAAGTCATTAAGGGAGTGGAATCACCTCCTTTTGCAAATAAACAAACAGGTACACAACCAGATATTGTGGGCACTCACAAATACTTCAGCTGGGTTGGAGAAAGATGAGATATAGTTTAGCTCTGTCTTTCACCTCCCTCTACCTACTAACAGGTATTTATTAAGCCCTTTTCTAGTGCCCTGCTTGTTAAAACATCTTTATTAAGATATAATCCCACATATCATGAAATTCACCCATTTATAGAATAGAATTTAATTTTATTTAGTATATGGACAGAGCTGTGCAGCCATCAGCAAAATCTAAGTTTAGAATACATATTCTGAACATACTGAATGCTCAGTGTTTCAACTCCCAGTTCAAGTCTTCATATTCTGAATACACAGATATTCCCTTAAATTTAAAACCACAAAATGAGCTGGAGAAATACATAATAATATATTTATATAATATGTTTATGTCCATGAATCAGGACTTACCTTTCTTATGAGCATCTGATTTCCCTGGGTGCAGGGACTTTTTATTCGTTTTCTAAAACAGTATTTCATACACAATAGGCAACTTAAAATATATTACATTTACCTAAAAAGTGGAAAGGAATTCATGAACTGGAAGAAATTGAGAAAGCCACAATATAATAAAGTATCTTTCTTCCTGTTGAAGATGAGGTTATTCATGGATATCATCAGCCTGTCTTGGTACTTGACTCTTGTAAAATGGGAATTCAGGTCAATGGAGGAAAAACTTTCGTCTCTTGACAGTGCGATGCTTTTTGTTTTTTTGTTTTTGTTTTTGTTTTTGTTTTTCCTTTATAAAGAAACCCACTTCAGTCTGTAAGAAAATTTAAAGGATGCTTTTTTTTTGTTGTTGTTTTTGTTTTTGTTTTTCCTTTATAAAGAAACCCACTTCAGTCTGTAAGAAAATTTAAATGCAGCTTTTATTTAGGTTTACAAACTGGGGAGACAACCTCATGCCTGAGAAGTAAGTCTGCCCAATAAACAGAAAAAGTGAGGAGGTTTAATAGTATTAGTTCAGGGAAGTCTAAACAGTAAAGAAATTACAAACATTGTGGGGAGATGGAATGGATAACTGACTATGACATATGGAACAGAAGGTTTCTCAGGACTTTTACCATATTTGTGGCTACTCTAATCTACATTGTTTAATTCATAAGTAATTCCCATATGTTTAACAGGTCTTCCCAAGATTTCTCTAAACAATGTTATCAGCACTTAACTACACAAGAGTCTTATCAGCACTTAACTACACAAGAGTCTTATCAGCACTTAACTACAGTAACTTCTACTGAAGGGTCAGTTCCTTAGTTAAAAGAAAACAAGTAAATTAAGTTCAGAAGATGGAGTTGCTGTGATTCTTTTCTTTTGTTCTCCTTTCCTGGCCTCTTTTCTTCTTCTTCATAGTAAAGAGGGAAAGTAGGGTCCTTGTCCATTACTCCCAACTCCTTTTTAAAGCCTGGATTATGGCTGACTTGCACCTCATTCTTCTACTGTCTTAGCAGAGAGCAGATGGCACTGATGACATCAGGGTGCCTAGTAAGGAGGACTCCAATTTCTAGGCTTGCTAGAAATTGAAAGATGTGTAACTAAAAGTTACCTAAAATGCAACCTATATTGAGGCTGTAGTCTCAATAGGTACATGGGAAAAAATAATTAGAAAGGAAAATATCGTTATTGTGTCAGCTTTGGAGGAATGTTTTTCTATATGTATTTCAATTAATTGTTCAATTAAATATGTATGGCCTCAAGACAGGGCCCTAGGGACAGTACTAGCCTCAGGCAAGGCCACTGGGCCTTGAGAGAATATTTCAATTTTTAAATAAGACCTCAAAATTATCTTGGTTAATATTTTTGATAAATTTATCCCAATTAACTTTTTAAATCATTTACATTTTTTAAATATTTAAAATTTTTCATAGATTTTAATCATCCCTGTTGTCAATCAAAAGAAATTTCTGGGTTACATTTTTAAATTTATTTTTTAACATTTTATTGAAATGTAAAATACCATGAATCTGATGAATTTTCACAAACTGAACATCCTCATGTAACCTTAATCCAGATTAAGGAACAGACATAAACAGCACCTGAAAACCCATCTTTTGCTCCTTTCTAGGCTCTAATCTGCCCCCAAGGAAAGTAACTATGCAAACTTTTTAGAACCATAATTTTTGTTTAAATTTTATGTAAGTGAGATCATACAACAGTTACTCTTTTGTGTTGAACCTCTTTCTCTCAACATTGAGTTGGTAATATTCATCTGTATTATTCCTTGTATTTATAGATGGCTTATTCTTATTGCTACATAGTATTCCACTGTGAATATACCATAGTTCATTCATTCATAGGCAATTGGTTTCAAGCTTAGAGAAAAAATAGTGTGTTATAAATGT
>NW_007729292.1:4374-59162 GCF_000696425.1 Galeopterus variegatus | reverse complement strand
ACTCATGCCTGAGAAGTAAGTCTGCCCAATAAACAGAAAAAGTGAGGAGGTTTAATAGTATAAGTTCAGGGAAGTCTAAACAGTAAAGAAATTACAAACATTGTGGGGAGATGGAATGGATAACTGGCTATGACATATGGAACAGAAGGTTTCTCAGGACTTTTACCATATTTGTGGCTACTCTAATCTACATTGTTTAATTCATAAATAATTCCCATATGTTTAACAGGTCTTCCCAAGATTTCTCTAAACAATGTTATCAGCACTTAACTACACAAGAGTCTTATCAGCACTTAACTACAGTAACGTCTACTGAAGGGTCAGTTCCTTATGTTAAAAGAAAACAAGTAAATTAAGTTCAGAAGATGGAGTTGCTGTGATTTTTTTCTTTTGTTCTCCTTTCCTGGCCTCTTTACTTCTTCTTCATAGTAAAGAGGGAAAGTAGGGTCCTTGTCCATTACTCCCAACTCCTTTTTAAAGCCTGGATTATGGCTGATTTGCACCTCATTCTTCTACTGTCTTAGCAGAGAGCAGATGGCACTGATGACATCAGGGTGCCTAGTAAGGAGGACTCCAATTTCTAGGCTTGCTAGAAATTGAAAGATGTGTAACTAAAAGTTACCTAAAATGCAACCTATATTGAGGCTGTAGTCTCAATAGGTACATGGGAAAAAATAATTAGAAAGGAAAATATCGTTATTGTGTCAGCTTTGGAGGAATGTTTTTCTATATGTATTTCAATTAATTGTTCAATTAAATATGTATGGCCTCAAGACAGGGCCCTAGGGACAGTACTAGCCTCAGGCAAGGCCACTGGGCCTTGAGAGAATATTTCAATTTTTAAATAAGACCTCAAAATTATCTTGGTTAATATTTTTGATAAATTTATCCCAATTAACTTTTTAAATCATTTACATTTTTTAAATATTTAAAATTTTTCATAGATTTTAATCATCCCTGTTGTCAATCAAAAGAAATTTCTGGGTTACATTTTTAAATTTATTTTTTAACATTTTATTGAAATGTAAAATACCATGAATCTGATGAATTTTCACAAACTGAACATCCTCATGTAACCTTAATCCAGATTAAGGAACAGACATAAACAGCACCTGAAAACCCATCTTTTGCTCCTTTCTAGGCTCTAATCTGCCCCCAAGGAAAGTAACTATGCAAACTTTTTAGAACCATAATTTTTGTTTAAATTTTATGTAAGTGAGATCATACAACAGTTACTCTTTTGTGTTGAACCTCTTTCTCTCAACATTGAGTTGGTAATATTCATCTGTATTATTCCTTGTATTTATAGATGGCTTATTCTTATTGCTACATAGTATTCCACTGTGAATATACCATAGTTCATTCATTCTACTACTGATAGACAATTGGTTTCAAGCTTAGAGAAAAAATAGTGTTGTTATAAATGTTCTATTCCCTCTTTTAGTGAATGTATTCTCTGTTGGGGGTATATTGAAGAAAGAAATTGTTGGTTCATAAAGTGTATTCACCATGGAACATTATTCGGCCTGAAAAAAAAAAGAAGTTCTGCCATATGTGCCAACATGGATGGATGTGGAGGACATTACGCTAAGTGAAGAAAGCCTGTCACAGAAGGACAAATACTGCATGATTCCACTTATATGAGGAATTTAAAGTAGTTAAACTCATAGAAATACAGAGTAGAATGGTGGTTGCTAAGGGCAGGAGGGAGGGGAAAATAGTGAGTTGCTGTTCAATGGGTATGAAGTTTCAAACATACAAGTAAGTTCTAGAGATCTGCAGTAACACTTTGTACCTATATGTAGTAATACTGTTTTGTGCATTTAAAATGTTGTTGAGGGTGTATCTCATGCTGTGTTCTTATCACAAAAATAAAAAGAACTATCATAATAGCCCAGTAAAGAGATTTTAGAAAAACAATAAACAGTGGCAAAACAGTGTCGATAGTGGAAAAGGAAAATAATCAGGAAATAATCAGAATCTGGAACTAATAGGAGTGAGTGACCAATTGTGTGGGAGGAGCATGGACCACTAAAATTGGATCCAAGATTTTTTTTTTTTTTTTTCCATTTGGGATCATTGATACCGTAATCGGAGACAAGGAATAAGAAATAAAAGGCAGATTTAGGGAGGTGAGGGGCAGAGCCATTGGGGGAGACATAACATGTGATTTGTGAGCCATCAGGTTCTGATGACAACCAGGTGGCAGACATATGTAGGGTTTTGTTCCTGCAGTTCATATGGATATGAATTGGAAATGATCATTCTACAAATAATACGATCAAGACTGGGACTTGTCAAGTTAAAAAAAAAAAAGTGAAGAAGTTTCTGTGACAGTTTTGTGGAATGCCATTATTTAAGGGTAGGCAAAGCAAGAAGATCCAGCCATGGTCAAAATGAAATAGCAGAGAACAGAAGGGGAAACTGGAGCAGAGGATGGCAGGGAGGCCAAATGTGTTCCCGTCTCAAAAGCCACAGGGAAACATGAAAAGATCTGGGGAAAAGCCACAAGATTTGGCAACAGTGTTCACAGTTGATTTTAGGAAGGGTAGTTCCAGGGGAGGGTGTGGGGGCAGCGATGGAGGGATGAAGTAAGACAGACGATTGAGAGTGACCGTGAACAGAGGAATTAAAAGCGTGGAGGATTGATTGCTCTTCAAAGAGGCTTGAACAAGAAAACTGTGAAAGAGAAACAGTAGCTAGAAAGTGAATCCAAGCCAAAGGAGGGTTTTTGGTTTTTAGAATAGGAGAAGATTAAGCCAGGTTCATCTGAAAGAGTGGGTGTTTGCGGATAAAGATATAGGAGAAATTTGATATGACCAATGGAGGTTATTCCTTGAAGAAGTGGAAAACAATAGGTTAAAAACTTATGTGGAAGGACTAACTTGAAACCAGAGGAGAGGTACCTCTTCCTAAGAGATGGAGACAAATATGAGATAAAATGTAGATAAATCTGATCATTTGGACAGTTGTAATTCAAGCCTAATGACAGCAGATGCCATTTTAAGTAGGAGATAGAATCGTATGTCAGAAATGAAAGCATTTGAAGTTGGCTTATTTTGAGGATTATTGCAAAGGTTTGGGTTGGATTTATAAATAGTTTGAATCAATGGAATGTTAGGGTAGATTGGAAGGATTTCTTTCCCATGTAACAGAAATAACTACATTGTCCAGATGTCTTCATGTATTGCAATCTGTTATGAATCCAACTCAGCAATTTTGGGGGCCAGTCATCATATTATTTTCTCTAAAACCACTCCTAACTAATTGGAGATTGTGTCTTTGGTTTGTTTTAGTATTTACTATGATCTATAGTAAATACAAAATAATAGTGAAGCACTGTTCAAAGAAGTTATGAAAAGCTAAAATAACTGGAAGCATATGTGAAAAGCATTGAGAGGATTACACAGGTTATATATTATGTTCTAAATCCTTAAATTATTCAAATTTGTTTCAATTTTCTGATCTCTGTGGAGGCATCTTAGCTTTAAAAAATTAATTCCAGAATGTTTCATGAGAGTCAGCTGATTTTTCTGCAATCACTCTTCTACTTGATTTATTGCTTGATAAGAAAAAATACTAATTAAATTGGATTTACTGCTGGCGTATGGTTATTGGAATATTGACATTTTAACACCGATTAGACTACACTCTTAATCTCATTTTCTTGATAGTCTCTTTTATCACTTTATTGGATTACGAGAAGAATTTTATCTTTCTTTTCTACTTAAGTCTTAAAATTTTTTAGCCAAATAAAATTAAAGAAAAAACTCACATACTGTTAACACTTTCTGTAAAAGCCATAACATATATAAGAACCTACATGTATGTTAACTCAGACACTATATACATTGTAAGCTAAGTGAGAGTGTTTTTTTTCTTCTTCTGTCATATCGTTTTCTGAGGTTTCCAGACATATGTAAGTCTATACATTTTGATGTTAGTTGCCAATCTTAGTCTCCTTTGAGCATGGTATATCTTGCATTTTTTTTACAGTCTCAATGTACTGGTGCTAATATTATATGTATTTTAAAACATGCTGAGGTCTATTAGATTCATTCCCAATCTCCCTATTCCTTTTCCTAACCCAGAAAAAAGGCTGGCTTTAATATCCCCTATTTTCATTATTATCCCATCTATAATGCTCCTTTTTGGACATGTTTTATAGACTTTTGAAAGTCAGAAATCCAAAAGCTTACACTTGGTTTTTTCCTGTTAGGGAATTGCTAGAAGAAAGAAAGGTTTAGTATGTTTGTTTTACTCTAAGAAAAGCTGGGAAAAAAAGTGTGTGTTAAAAAAGTTTTCTGCAGTCAAGTTTCAGAACTATAATAAAAGAAGATGAAAGAATCGGGTTCTCATTTATAGATATTTAGATATTTATTATTTGTGTTTGATTATGAAGATGAAGCCTAAGCAAATAAAAACAGAATTCCCAGTCAAATCTGGATGATGTATATAGTACAAGTATGTTCCAGTATTGCATGGGCATCCGGAAACCCTACCTGAAATTAGTCAGAATGTGGGTGATAAAAAAGGAGTGGAGGGAAGCCATTTTCATCTTCCCAAGTCCATCACTGCAGGGCAGGATTGAGAAGAAGACTCTATGGGAGCAGAAGCATGTAGCAGAAAGCTGTGCTGGGCGAGACTGTCACAAGAGATTTATCTTATAAACATTATCATAATTCTAAAAGAAAATTAGGAGGTTTTTCTAGACACAATGAAATAAAAAATAAAATAGCTAACATGTAACTTGTATTGACCATGCACTTTGTGGCTAGGTAGTCTTCTAAGATTACAAACACACACACACACACACACACACACACAGTCTTTAATTAAGTATAAATTAATCAAATGTATATACACACACAAATGCATACACACACACATACACAAACACACTCATTTAGTCTTCACAAAATCCTCTGTGATTACCCCCATTTCACAAGATGAGGAAACTGTAGCATAGAACAATTAAGTAATTTCCAAAGGTCAAACAGCTAAATAAATGGCAGGGTCAGGTTTGGACTGGTTGGTATGGTTCCAGAACTAATTCAAGAAATACTTAAGGGGTACATACTATAGGCACTGGGCAGTATACAAGGATGAATATTATTCATGTACTCTTTTTTATTTAAAAAGCTCTACCTATATAAAATCAAATAAATATCTTGTATGGTATTGAATTCTCAGTTCAGCGAAGTAGACTAAACTCACAGGTCATAGCCACCAAGTATCTTATCCTTTAAATGGCAGGCAGAGTTAACTAGCTCCCTAGTAGAATGTAACCAAACTTCTGAGAGAATAGACTCACACAGTCCAGCCCACATAAAGTAACCTGGTGATAAAAAATGTTTCATTGCATACAAATGAGTGGGAATGAAATACTTGCCTGCACTGGATACCTATAATGAAAGTGCTTTTATGATCATGTAAGTAGGCTTCTACCCAAGGGAATATCATTATTATTCCCCAACTCAGTCAGTGGCTTGACTGAATCCTGTGTTTATGTTCATGTTCACTCCGGCTGCTGATCTCCATATCCTGCCCAGTGCATATAGTATGTACCCCTTAAGTATTTCTTGAATTAGTTCTGGAACCAGACCAACCAGTCCAAACCTGACTCTGCCATTTATTTAGCTGTTTGACCTTTGGAAATTACCTATTTGTTCTATGCTACAATTTCCTCATCTTGTGAAATGGGGGTAATCATAGAGGATTTTGTGAAGACTAAATGAGTGTGTTTGTATATGTGTGTGTGCGCATTTGTGTGTAAATATATTTAATTAATTTGTACTTAATTAAAGACTCTGTGTGTGTGTGTGTGTGTGTGTGTGTTTGTAATCTTTTAAGACTACCTAGCCACAAAGTACATGGTCGATACAAGTTACGTGTTAGCTTTTTTATTTCATTTTGTCTAGAAAAACCTTCTAATTTTCTTTTAGAATTATGAAATGTTCACAAGATACATCTCTTTTTTTCAGCCAGTTTGTAACCCTATGAATTTTCTAACTTTGTGAAGTATACTAGTGTTATTAACATAATGCAGTTCTCTTTTTCTTTTTTTTTTTTTTTTTGTCTTTTGTCTTTTTCCATGTCCGGCAACGGATCGCAACCCTCAGTGTTGCCCCCGTACCGGACCGGGGACCGGCAACGGGATTGCAACCCTCAGCGTTGCTCCCGTGCCTCGCTCAGCCAGTGAGCGGGAACCGGTCTGCATGTGGGATCCGAACCCTCGGGCGGGAGCGCCGCCGCGCTTCCCAAGCGGCGCACTATCCAGTGCGCCACCAGGCCGGCCCTATTTTTCTTAAATTAAGAGAAAATGCATGCAAAACTCATAACCAGTGCTTATGAGCTAGCCTAAAAGAAAGCAATTGAAATATAGATTAGAGAATTGGTAGTTGGCAAAAATGAGTACAATACAACATTGAGCTTTGAAACCAAGGGTGGAAAGAGTTGGTATGGTGGGAACTACATGAAAATGAAGTGTGTGTTTTGGTCTCAAGACAGATTGTGATTCTGTCTGAGATCATAGAGAAGGTACAAAGGGGTAAAGACCTTGTTACATGTCTTCCTCTGAACGCCTTCTGACAGATTAGGTTGCATAACAGAAATTCCTGTTTATTTCGGGCAATTAAACAATAGCTACTGGTGAAGTGTAGACTCTCCACATCCCTACCTGGGTTATTTTGACGATGGCCAGCTGATCTTTAGAATTGTAAAAATTTCAGTCCTGGAAGCATTTCAAAAGCTGTTGGGTCTGGCTCTGGTCCCCTGACGATAGTTGGTTCCTGTCATAGACCTTGAAAAGACAAGGAAATCATTCAAGAACACAAACAAGAATAAAATCCTGGTGCTGATAACAATTCTGATTCATGGGTGGAGTTAAAGACATACATTAGAAGCATGCTGGGAGCAACACGAGAGGGTGGTGAAAGTGTTTGTAGTGCTGCACGATAGCCTCTGGCAATCACCCACTCTCAAAACTCCTTTTCATTTCTGCAGAGAAGGGGACAGGGAAAGGAGTTGCCAGCGTCAAGAGGATGAAACAACTGCGAACCGCAAAGTCCATTGGTCTCTTAAGAACAAATCATGCAAAAGTCACTTGATTGCTGGTTTCATAGAGGAACATCATGTGTGGCTGCTGAGAAGGAAATAGTTATTTCAATTTCAGTAAATCGTCTGTTAGTGTCTCGTGCAGTTTTATAAGTGGATTCGAACAGGCTTCAAAGTGAACCTGTTTCCCATAATGGAGACTGGCAGTGGGGCCCTGATAAATGGTATTATGCAAAGTGCTAGTGACTTCTGTAGGAGTTATTATTAAGTTCCATCTCCAATTTCTTTATTATTGAGTCCATATGGGGAGGTAATTGGCATGAACTGTAGAAGGCAGCTTACCAAATCCTGATGTGAGGTACCCCCAAGACCAAGAGAAACCAGGTATTAAGGTTAGAAGCCAAATTGCTTTAAATTTTGGAGGCCTAGTCTGAGATGAAGGCTCAAGCTAATCAAAAGAACTGGGCACACATCTCACTGGGGGAGAAAAGAAGGCCACAGTAGATGTAAAAAAAAAAAAAACAAAAAAAAAAGGTAGAAAGGAACAATAAATAAAAAATGATGAATGTCTCTCAATTAAATTCTGATTGGCAAAGTTATATTCCCTTTGATAAAATATCCTTGAAGAGTCAAATGGACAGAGGTTTCTTTTCTTTTCCTTTTTTTTCCACCAAAAAGCTAGTGTCATCTGGTGAACAGTTTAATAATTTTCCACCTTAATAAACTTCCACCATCCACACCACCCGGTATAAGGACCCAATCTATCAGACAGTGAATTCTTACATAGCACCATTCCTATGAATGATTGTCAACAATTAATTAATGCTTACACTGTTCTTTGGACTTTCCATATGCTACCTCATTTTATCTTCGTGATAACACTACGAAATCTGTGCTAGTATTGCCTTTATGTTAGTACTGAGGAAGCATGGCACAGAGAGGTTAAGTATCTTGCCTAAGGTCACCCCAGTAAATGGGCAAGCTGGAATTTGAGACCAGTGGTCTGATTCCAGAGGTTATGTTTTTCACCCCAACATCTCCTTGCTTTGGAAGAGTGGAATTTAGCTACAACAACATCGAAATCCTCTCTGAGGGATAAATACCGCATGTACTCACTCATAAGTAGGAGCTAAGAGAGAAAGAAGGAAGGAAAGAAAGACCACAGTGGTGCGTGGGACTTTCAGAGGGAGAGAACATACCTTGGGAACAAAGCAGAGTTGGGGGGAAAGGGGAAGGGGGAGAGAGGTTGGGGATAATTGGGTGGGGGACATGGGGTATGATCGCAGTTTGTAGTATGGGCATGCTACCAGTACAGATCTGGCCTTCATATCTTGGGCACAAGGGATGACAATCAGCTTTGTATCTCATGAGCAGTCATAACCAGTAAAAAAAAAAAAAAAAGAATCCTCTCTGAAATTTTATAGCATATAGACTACAATTATCTGAGATTTGAATCATGCTTTAGATTTTACCAAGCAATGAGACCACATTAAATTTTATGTAATGCTCCCTTGGTGAAGGGACAGAGCAGACATTGATACCCTCATTCATACAGATGTTCAGGTTGTTTAAGTTTACCCCTGAATGTGACTAGTAATTTGTGGAATGCTTTAGGTTCCAGGTGCTCTGTTTTTTTTTGGGGGGGGGGTTGTTTGTTTTTTCTCCCAGAGCGATCTGTTCCTACTATTCTTCTTCCCAGCATCTAAGGGTTTTCCTCTATAAATAAAAGCTAACATAAGACTGTTGGATATGCAACATTTATTTTAGGAATAATTTATAATTTTAGAAAATTCATTATACATATATACATGAATTATATAGATCCAAAAAAAAAAAAACCAGAATAATCATATGAATAGGAAAGGAGCAACTTCACTGTAGCGCAGCAGAGGATTTTTTTTTTTAACTTAAGCCCACTAAAATGAAATAAACTTGGTTTTTTCTTGAGAAATAGAAAATAAACTACTAAAATTTAATGTATAAATCAATTTATTTTTTTATAATGAAAATTTTCTTGAGATAACTAAGATCCTGTATACCAAGACCCATAAAAGCTGTTTAATCAGTATTTCTTCATATATACACACGGTGTGTTAACAATTGGGTGACTATGAGTTTTCATTAATCTGTATCTATTCTGTTATTCATTAATCCAACAGATAATTACTCAAACTCTACTAAACTCTGTCGTAAATAGTAGGTGAGCAAAATGACACAAGTGTCTAACTTCATGAAGCTATAGTCTGGATTGAAATATTCATTAACTATGATAATCCTGTCATTAAATGAAACCTCACAACTAGGATAAGTCTGGGAGCAAGAGGGAGAGAGAGAAACAGAGAGAGAGAGAGAGAGAGAGGAGAGAGAGAGAGAGAGAGAGAGAGAGGGGACTTGAAGCTATGAGAGCATGTAACACTATCCGTTACCTAAGCTGGAGGGTCAAGGAAGCTTCCCTGAAAAAGGGAAGCTCAAGCTAAAACAGGAATCATGAGTAGCAGTTAACTAGGCTAATGGTGGGAAGAACATTCCAAGCAGAGAGAACAGCATGTTCAAAAGTCCTGGTGCAGGAAGAAGATTATTGGGTTTGGGACTTGGAGAAGATACAGAGTAGGGGAGATTGTGGTACAAAATGAATCCAGAATGGAAGAAAAGGCCAAAGATTCTGCCAGAGATTTCAGACTTCATCTTAAGAGCAATGGAAGATATTGGAAGGTTTCTGTCTTGTTTGTTTTTATTTCTTGTTGTTTTTAATAGTTTGTTTGGTGAGGGAGTGATGACAGGAGCAGATTTTGGTGTTGTGTACACATGAATGGAAACTGTGAAATTTAGACCTCAGCTGCTTCCTCTGTTTCTGCTAATCTCTCAGCAGGGCTTTTCTCCTCTAACACCTGAGATTCATTTAATGCGTCATCTCGCCCCTTCTCTGATGTGCCTGCTCAATCCAAGTGGGCAGATTAGAGTTCTTACAAAATGTGTGTATGCTCCGGGTTAGGGAATCAGGAAAGAGATTTCTTATATGATTTCATTCTTCAAGATAGCTGTTGCTGTGTTTCTTTTCAGGGTATAATAATAGAGATCATGTCTTTCTCCTTCTTCCAAGTTACTAACCAGTTTCGAATGATGTGTAAGGCAGACGAAGATCAAACATGAGCTTTATTATTGGAATATCCGAGTTGAAGAATACAGCTAACATCTAGGTCACAATTGGTCTTCCTGATACTGTTCCCTGAATTAATAATTTTACTCACCCAGAACTGCAGTCCTCTCCACCCCTTCCCACCCATTCTCACCTCCCAAATAGCAACCTGTAAGGTCACAGTCTGTTCTAATGAGTTTTACAGAAGAGGAGAAACTGCTGTGTATCCTGTGAAGGAAAATGGGAAGAAAGAGAGAGGAGAGAGACGTACAGACCCACTCACCAGTCAGACATCATTGCTCCTTCCTGAGAGAGGAGCGAGAATGTAGGGGGGGAAAGAGGCATAAAGGATTCTTCCCATAGTGCTCCTCTTAGGAGTGCAGTGGAAAGTTCTTCCGCACTGTAGAAACAAGTGGTGTGGGGAATAAATGTTCCTGCCTAGATTTTTAGGTGTATTTTTATTTTTATTAGTTTTATTTTGTTTCTTCAATATCTTGAATCCCAGGGTCTGGGCTCATCCTCCTGGTCCTTCATGTAGTCACACTTACATATCAACATGTATCGATATATACATTTCAGGCAAATTTAAACACAGTATCCCAGGTGGAGAAGAATTACAGCTCTTTTCCCCTTTATAAAAATAGCTTCAAAATTACATATTTACATATGCAAGAATTAAATACAATCAACTCACAATTATTAGGAGACCCGAAAGGGATGGGAGGAAATAAGTACTTCTAAAATTGAGCTTGGTTCCAAAGAGAACTCCTCTGTCTCTTCTTGTCTCTTTTGAGTGAGCACCACAACCACTGTCCACTGGTGGCCATAAACCATGGAACCATCCTGGACTCCTACCTCTGTCATCCCCTGCAGACTCCAGGAGGCTGACTTTTGTTTCCTGCATCAGCCATGCTCCCTTGCTCCCCTGCTTCTGGTAGGGTTCAGGCAGTGGGAGGCAGTGAAGGAAATTTTGAGCACAGGAGAATGGTGAGGTCAGGGTATTAATTCCCCTGCTCCTTCCCTCACGGCTGCAGGTGGGCAGTGGCCAAGCCCCTGCTGGGCAGCCCTCCCCTCAGCCACGGGCACTCTTTCCATGTCAGGGTAACTGTGACATGTTATAATGATGTGCAAAGTTTCATGACAAATAGGAACTTAGTTCTCAACTTTGCCTCTTTCTTGATGGGTGACCTTGGACTGATTTCTTAATCCTTCCAGTTCTCAAGTTTCTCATGTATAAAAGGTTTTGAGGGTTTAAAAAAACTATTTAAAAAAACTTAGCTAACTGACTAACATGTTTTAAATGCCTGTTTTTCTGTTATTACTAATGTATTATCATATTCATCATTATTGCTCAACAGTGGTTAATGCTGATTCGTTGTTTTGATTTAATGATTTTATGATGTTGATTTGTTATATTAGACAAGAAGCAAACTTCACCCAAATGAAGTTCTAATGATTCTTCATATATTCTATTCATTCTTTACACCATGGTCCAAGGCTAAGTTCATCTGCCAATCCAGTTATTAAAGGAAATGTCAATTAAAAATGAGCCTAGGTCTGCATTATTTAGAATATTCCTTAATTTTCCCCCTATGTAAAATTGATAATTTCAGTAGTAAAGTTTTTACTTTCACTAGGTTCACATAGGGCAGGGACCTTATCGGTAATAGTCACTGCTGTTTCTCAGCAGGGCCTGGCATATAGTGGTCTCATATGTTCATTGACTAAAAGGAAGCAGGGAGGTGGGCAAAAGAAAGTGACTTTCAGTTTTGCTCTCTAGCTGAGAGGCAAAGCAGAAATGCAATGCCACCTAGTTGTAGCCTCCTGTTGCCCTTGGCCAGTGATGGACTCTGCTAATCTCCCTTGTCCAGTTGATACTTATTGATACTGCTAGAGGAAAGCAGCTCCAACTTTCCTCCATTCATTCTAAAAGGCCCTTTCTTCAGTTATTTCTTTTGATACACATCTACCAAAGGACACCTATGGGGACCGTCCTTGTTATTATCTTCAGAAGTGTCATTTTCAGAACACATGGAGCTCAGCTTTATGACTTCATCTGCCCTGAGGTGTCTTCCTTCATCCCGTAGAGTCCCAGCTCAAATGTGCCCATATCCAAACGCTAATCATCACACTTGATTTTAATTTTTTATCTTCTGTATTCTAAATAAACTCCCTAAGAGTGGAAACCAAACCATGTCTTTTGTAGACACCACTGTATCTCAATTGCCCAACATCAGTTTTCTGATCTGTAAAATTCAGACATTGATAAGAGTAACTCTCTCATGAGATGTTTTGAGGATTAAGTATCATACACAAGAGGCTTAAAACAATGCCTGACACGTGGTAGTTGCTATTCATAAGTTTTAGCTCATATTATTAAATCATTTAATCTTATAATGTTGATAATATTATAAATCTCATCTTACAGAAAACTAAACTGAAGCACAGAGAGGTTAAGAAGTTTTCCCAAGGCCCCCAGATAGTAGGAAATACTCAATATGTTGAACAAATAGGAAAGTATTTAAAAATACCATATGTACAGATTGGCTGTTTCTTTATTGAACTGTTGTACATTTTGTTTATGTCAATAATTCATGATTTTAAAGAAGGCCTATTTCTTAGGAAATGATAGTTAAAATTCTCAAAGACAATATAATGTATGTTTTTCCTTTTTCAGAGAATAATAGAATTATTATGGTAAATTGTATTCTTAGTCTAAATGTTTAACCTTTGATATCCCCCCCAAGATACAGAATTCATATACAAAAATAAAACCAAGGACAAAGCAACATAGTACACCCAATAGTTTCATATGACAGTAGCCTGGTTTCTATCCTTCAGTTCATTGTATCTAAATTTGGGGGCAACTGTATTTGCTATGTTAAAGTCAGTTTAATCTTAATGAAATCAGGAATTAATGGATTCACATGCTGTAGGGATTGCTGAAGTGGGAAACAAACCCAGTGGAACTGGAATACCACGTAGCACTGAGATGAATTAGGAGCTACTTGAAACAAACCAATTATGTTTGTGATTGTTAGATTCACAGAAACAGAAACACTCTGAATTGAAAAGAGAGACAAAAATGGTAAAATAATTGATCTTTAATAAAATATTTTGAGGTTTTGGAAGATAATGAAAAGTCAGAAAATATTCAGGCAAACCAAAAAGCTCATAAAATAAAGAAGCCAGATCAGAATAGTGTAAAGATAACAATTAAAATAAATAGTACAGAAAACACATTATCTTTTACTCTTTCTATAGAAGGAATTCCAAAAGTGAGTACCTAAACTAAGTAGCTTACTTGTAGAAAACAAAATTAAAAATTAAAAACCCAAATCCAAACATATTAAAATAGCTAAGTTATCATTTTAAAAGTTTTACACTTATTAAATAGAGCATTACATAGTTTAAAAGGTCAACTAGCACTATAAGTTTTTTAACGAAAAAATGAGTTCCTTGCATTTTCTTCTACTTTTCCACTCCAACTTTAGCTCCTCAGAGGCAACTATTTTCTACTTACTCACTTGTTTGCTTCATTTATTTCCATTTTTTTAGCAGACTCTGAGATATCGAGTAGTTCCACGTTTCTAGATAATAAGCATTTAATATCATTTTATTTAAATATTTAATTGAAATAGGTACAAATAATAATATAAGGAACCTATTTCTCAACTTCAGAAACAAAACACACCAGCTGCAGTTGGATTGCTCTTTCCCCAAAGGAAACCACATCCTAAATTTGTTGTTTATTATTTTTAGTACACTAGCATTGTAATAGCTCGATCTTTCTTTGTATTCCAGAGGGTAAAATGAATGCAACGTTGATTCTTCGATTATGGACATGTAAACACTGCTGAGTTCCTTTTCTTTTGTAAATTGAGTGGAATGTAATGGCCCACTTCATTCTCTAGCTATGCAGGTACCTTGAAAACTGAGGTGTGCTGATGACTGCCAGCTCTATTAGTCAGGCTTCAGAGACTGATCTAGGTAGGCAGACTGGGTCTATAAGGAGGCAACGTGACATGATAGAAGGAGTGGGGCAGAACAGTGAGTTTGAGTCACTGCTCTGCTGTTTGAGATTCTTTTGACAGTTCCTTAAACCACTCCAATCACTAAGAAAGGAGGGTGAGAACTTAACTCTGGAAGAATAAAGACAAAATCTTAAGAAGTTAATCATTAAGAAAGAGACATGGAAATATCTGAATAATAAAAAAAAGCCTTTTAGTCTAGAAATTGTAATTTGTGAAAATGCTATTTCTGAATCAATTACTTAAGACTTACCTAGATGTTTTCAAAAAGTAGATGTCACTTCAGACCCATTAAATCACAATTTCTGTGGTGGGGGCCTAGAAATTTACATATTTACAAGCAACCCTTCTGCTTAAATGATTCTGATAATGTAAATGAAAGCTTGGGAACTAGTGATAGAGACAACAGTATTCAATTTCATTATACAGACATCCAAAAATACTGAAGAGGTTTCCATTTCAGCCCTTGACTTCTAGACCAGCCACTGTTTCTGGAGTCACTGCCTAGAGTCAACCTGAATTGGTGACAACTGGTTTTTCCATGAGGGAGAGAGATTGATTTTTATTTATTCATTCCAGGAAAATTTCTTCATAAGAAGTTGAAATTAAAAGCATAGTATAGTTAACTTTTGGAAGAACTGCCTTTCTGATATCTGAAAAACATTAAAATTATTTCATAAATAGAATGTAAAATTGGAATTCTCAGTACTCCTAACATAATGCTGAAATTTTAGACTACATATTCAAAGATAATGTTCCATTTTTATCAAATATAACTTTAGGTGATTATTCATCATCATTGTTTGAGGAAATAAGATAAAGGCCATGATATGTACTATCTCAAGTAAATAAACTAAAAACCAAGATTGAGCATCAACCAAGTCAATATTGGTAAATGTCACAGGTGATTGTATACAAATTTTATTATAGATAAATCCCTTCCTGGAGTTGAATGCTTTGCATCCACATCTATAAGCTTACAGTCCTTGCTAATTATAGTGTTCCAAATTGATTTTCCATAAATATCCACTTAATGTGTTATAGCATTGATTGAAGCAACTATAGAAAGACCTGAAAATCAGAGATAGGGCCTGTGTGGAGAGGAATGGGGTGAGATATATAATCTTTACCTCACTACATATGAAACAAGTCACATGGGAGCTGGAGGATAACTGGGGTTATTGAATAGCCACCCACTTTTGGTGCAGGTGCTTGGAATCCAAAATAATTTCCTAAATGTGCATATCTGAGTTTGTCATTACCACTTAGCATCTCTGCTGCCCAGTGGAGGAACACTAAACAAACACAGATAATTTAGAACCAAATTTATAAATTTGCAAGCAAAATCAATTTTTTCAGGGTGTTTGCTTGGAACTTTCCAGCACAGATGACCAGATGGGCTCAGAAATCACACTCTTTTCCATCCACTATGCTTGAGAGTCTGGATATTCCAAAGTGGTAGCTTTTGAAAATTATATATTCTGATAAAACCTCTAAATCCTGAAGACAAACTTTGAATATTAAGAGATTTTAATCACAAAGCCAAACTGAAAGTTTAGCTCAGACATTTCTCCATGAGAAAGAACACACAGGGTATAAGCAACATATCGGTCCTTAATTTTGAGGTGCCAGATGAGAGGTTCTGAATCATCTTGTCTTCTGCTGTATGTTTCTGCCTGTCACTCTGTCTCTTCACATCATTAAAAAATATTTTTTTAGAAATATTTGGAATAACTCATAATCTCCAGTGAAATACCATGTAAATAATGCTTCCTGGAACATGGCTGTATAATCCAGATGATGGGAGATGGTGAAATCCGTACTAGAAGGTGCCATTTGCTTGGGAATAATTATATGATGCATAATCATGTTATTATCTTCATTTTCTTCATAATTATTACTCCAGATATTTTATCCTTGTATCATCTCATTTGCTTTAAATTGGGAAATTGAATTTTATATGAATAATTTATATAGTCTCCTTAGCTATATGGTAAGGTCCTCATGGGCAGAAAAAAAATGACCATCTTCTCTTTTTATCAACTATGGCAACTAATACTGTATCTTGCATATCTTAATAATAACATTAAATATTTATATAGCATTTATTGTGCTGGGTGTAGTTCCCACTTTAGATGCAACTCACCTGATCATGATAATAATTCAGTGCCATAGGTACAGATATTACCTCCATCTTATAAATGAGGAAGTTAAATAGCAAAGCAGTTATTCAATTTGCCCAAAGCCAGAGCCAGGAAATAGCAAGGGTGGGATTTAAACCCAGGAAGTCTGGCTTCAGGATCTGTGTACCTTAAATCCAAAAAATGATAATAAGTTGGAAAATATTTGATGATTTATTTGCAAAACTTTCCTACTTTATATGAAACATAAAGAACAATCATTCATTCATTCGCCAATTGTCTATTGAGGTCCTTCAATGTGTCAGTTACTGTACTGTGCACAGAGGGACTAAAGCGATAAATGAGTGAGACAAGTACCCTGTTCTAATGGAGGTTACAATTTGAGGAGGGAAACAGACAATAAACAAGCAAAGCTAGCCTGTGATGGGGAAACAGCGGGTGATATCAGTGCTTTAGGTGGGTTGGCCAGGAAAGACCTCTCTGAGGAGGTGGCAATGAGAATGAAAAAGAAGAGGAAAAACCAGACATGGAAACAGCAGAAAAACACTCTACGAGGAGAAAAAGGCAGATGAAATCCCTAAAGCAGGAAAGAAGTTTGCATGTTTGCGGAACAAAGAGAAAGCCATATGTTTGCAAATACTGAAGAGTGTTTTGAGCAAATACTGTCTCCCCAAAATTTATATGTTAAAATCCTAATCCCCAGTACCTCAGAATCTTACTATATTTGGAGACTTTAAAGAGGTAATTAAGGTAAAATGAGGTCATGTGAGNGTTTTCCCAAGGCCCCCAGATAGTAGGAAATACTCAATATGTTGAACAAATAGGAAAGTATTTAAAAATACCATATGTACAGATTGGCTGTTTCTTTATTGAACTGTTGTACATTTTGTTTATGTCAATAATTCATGATTTTAAAGAAAGCCTATTTCTTAGGAAATGATAGTTAAAATTCTCAAAGACAATATAATGTATGTTTTTCCTTTTTCAGAGAATAATAGAATTATTATGGTAAATTGAATTCTTAGTCTAAATGTTTATCCTTTGATATCCCCCCAAGATACAGAATTCATATACAAAAATAAAACCAAGGACAAAGCAACATAGTACACCCAATAGTTTCATATGACAGTAGCCTGGTTTCTATCCTTCAGTTCATTGTATCTAAATTTGGGGGCAACTGTATTTGCTATGTTAAAGTCAGTTTAATCTTAATGAAATCAGGAATTAATGGATTCACATGCTGTAGGGATTGCTGAAGTGGGAAACAAACCCAGTGGAACTGGAATACCACGTAGCACTGAGATGAATTAGGAGCTACTTGAAACAAACCAATTATGTTTGTGATTGTTAGATTCACAGAAACAGAAACACTCTGAATTGAAAAGAGAGACAAAAATGGTAAAATAATTGATCTTTAATAAAATATTTTGAGGTTTTGGAAGATAATGAAAAGTCAGAAAATATTCAGGCAAACCAAAAAGCTCATAAAACAAAGAAGCCAGATCAGAATAGTGTAAAGATAACAATTAAAATAAATAGTACAGAAAACACATTATCTTTTACTCTTTCTATAGAAGGAATTCCAAAAGTGAGTACCTAAACTAAGTAGCTTACTTGTAGAAAACAAAATTAAAAATTAAAAACCCAAATCCAAACATATTAAAATAGCTAAGTTATCATTTTAAAAGTTTTACACTTATTAAATAGAGCATTACATAGTTTAAAAGGTCAACTAGCACTATAAGTTTTTTAACGAAAAAATGAGTTCCTTGCATTTTCTTCTACTTTTCCACTCCAACTTTAGCTCCTCAGAGGCAACTATTTTCTACTTACTCACTTGTTTGCTTCATTTATTTCCATTTTTTTAGCAGACTCTGAGATATCGAGTAGTTCCACGTTTCTAGATAATAAGCATTTAATATCATTTTATTTAAATATTTAATTGAAATAGGTACAAATAATAATATAAGGAACCTATTTCTCAACTTCAGAAACAAAACACACCAGCTGCAGTTGGATTGCTCTTTCCCCAAAGGAAACCACATCCTAAATTTGTTGTTTATTATTTTTAGTACACTAGCATTGTAATAGCTCGATCTTTCTTTGTATTCCAGAGGGTAAAATGAATGCAACGTTGATTCTTCGATTATGGACATGTAAACACTGCTGAGTTCCTTTTCTTTTGTAAATTGAGTGGAATGTAATGGCCCACTTCATTCTCTAGCTATGCAGGTACCTTGAAAACTGAGGTGTGCTGATGACTGCCAGCTCTATTAGTCAGGCTTCAGAGACTGATCTAGGTAGGCAGACTGGGTCTATAAGGAGGCAACGTGACATGATAGAAGGAGTGGGGCAGAACAGTGAGTTTGAGTCACTGCTCTGCTGTTTGAGATTCTTTTGACAGTTCCTTAAACCACTCCAATCACCTAGGTAGGCAGACTGGGTCTATAAGGAGGCAACGTGACATGATAGAAGGAGTGGGGCAGAAGAGTGAGTTTGAGTCACTGCTCTGCTGTTTGAGATTCTTTTGACAGTTCCTTAAACCACTCCAATCACTAAGAAAGGAGGGTGAGAACTTAACTCTGGAAGAATAAAGACAAAATCTTAAGAAGTTAATCATTAAGAAAGAGACATGGAAATATCTGAATAATAAAAAAAAGCCTTTTAGTCTAGAAATTGTAATTTGTGAAAATGCTATTTCTGAATCAATTACTTAAGACTTACCTAGATGTTTTCAAAAAGTAGATGTCACTTCAGACCCATTAAATCACAATTTCTGTGGTGGGGGCCTAGAAATTTACATATTTACAAGCAACCCTTCTGCTTAAATGATTCTGATAATGTAAATGAAAGCTTGGGAACTAGTGATAGAGACAACAGTATTCAATTTCATTATACAGACATCCAAAAATACTGAAGAGGTTTCCATTTCAGCCCTTGACTTCTAGACCAGCCACTGTTTCTGGAGTCACTGCCTAGAGTCAACCTGAATTGGTGACAACTGGTTTTTCCATGAGGGAGAGAGATTGATTTTTATTTATTCATTCCAGGAAAATTTCTTCATAAGAAGTTGAAATTAAAAGCATAGTATAGTTAACTTTTGGAAGAACTGCCTTTCTGATATCTGAAAAACATTAAAATTATTTCATAAATAGAATGTAAAATTGGAATTCTCAGTACTCCTAACATAATGCTGAAATTTTAGACTACATATTCAAAGATAATGTTCCATTTTTATCAAATATAACTTTAGGTGATTATTCATCATCATTGTTTGAGGAAATAAGATAAAGGCCATGATATGTACTATCTCAAGTAAATAAACTAAAAACCAAGATTGAGCATCAACCAAGTCAATATTGGTAAATGTCACAGGTGATTGTATACAAATTTTATTATAGATAAATCCCTTCCTGGAGTTGAATGCTTTGCATCCACATCTATAAGCTTACAGTCCTTGCTAATTATAGTGTTCCAAATTGATTTTCCATAAATATCCACTTAATGTGTTATAGCATTGATTGAAGCAACTATAGAAAGACCTGAAAATCAGAGATAGGGCCTGTGTGGAGAGGAATGGGGTGAGATATATAATCTTTACCTCACTACATATGAAACAAGTCACATGGGAGCTGGAGGATAACTGGGGTTATTGAATAGCCACCCACTTTTGGTGCAGGTGCTTGGAATCCAAAATAATTTCCTAAATGTGCATATCTGAGTTTGTCATTACCACTTAGCATCTCTGCTGCCCAGTGGAGGAACACTAAACAAACACAGATAATTTAGAACCAAATTTATAAATTTGCAAGCAAAATCAATTTTTTCAGGGTGTTTGCTTGGAACTTTCCAGCACAGATGACCAGATGGGCTCAGAAATCACACTCTTTTCCATCCACTATGCTTGAGAGTCTGGATATTCCAAAGTGGTAGCTTTTGAAAATTATATATTCTGATAAAACCTCTAAATCCTGAAGACAAACTTTGAATATTAAGAGATTTTAATCACAAAGCCAAACTGAAAGTTTAGCTCAGACATTTCTCCATGAGAAAGAACACACAGGGTATAAGCAACATATCGGTCCTTAATTTTGAGGTGCCAGATGAGAGGTTCTGAATCATCTTGTCTTCTGCTGTATGTTTCTGCCTGTCACTCTGTCTCTTCACATCATTAAAAAATATTTTTTTAGAAATATTTGGAATAACTCATAATCTCCAGTGAAATACCATGTAAATAATGCTTCCTGGAACATGGCTGTATAATCCAGATGATGGGAGATGGTGAAATCCGTACTAGAAGGTGCCATTTGCTTGGGAATAATTATATGATGCATAATCATGTTATTATCTTCATTTTCTTCATAATTATTACTCCAGATATTTTATCCTTGTATCATCTCATTTGCTTTAAATTGGGAAATTGAATTTTATATGAATAATTTATATAGTCTCCTTAGCTATATGGTAAGGTCCTCATGGGCAGAAAAAAAATGACCATCTTCTCTTTTTATCAACTATGGCAACTAATACTGTATCTTGCATATCTTAATAATAACATTAAATATTTATATAGCATTTATTGTGCTGGGTGTAGTTCCCACTTTAGATGCAACTCACCTGATCATGATAATAATTCAGTGCCATAGGTACAGATATTACCTCCATCTTATAAATGAGGAAGTTAAATAGCAAAGCAGTTATTCAATTTGCCCAAAGCCAGAGCCAGGAAATAGCAAGGGTGGGATTTAAACCCAGGAAGTCTGGCTTCAGGATCTGTGTACCTTAAATCCAAAAAATGATAATAAGTTGGAAAATATTTGATGATTTATTTGCAAAACTTTCCTACTTTATATGAAACATAAAGAACAATCATTCATTCATTCGCCAATTGTCTATTGAGGTCCTTCAATGTGTCAGTTACTGTACTACTGTGCACGAAGGGACTAAAGCAACAATCATTCATTCATTCGCCAATTGTCTATTGAGGTCCTTCAATGTGTCAGTTACTGTACTGTGCACAGAGGGACTAAAGCGCCTACTTTATATGAAACATAAAGAACAATCATTCATTCATTCGCCAATTGTCTATTGAGGTCCTTCAATGTGTCAGTTACTGTACTACTGTGCACGAAGGGACTAAAGCAATAAATGAGTGAGACAAGTACCCTGTTCTAATGGAGGTTACAATTTGAGGAGGGAAACAGACAATAAACAAGCAAAGCTAGCCTGTGATGGGGAAACAGCGGGTGATATCAGTGCTTTAGGTGGGTTGGCCAGGAAAGACCTCTCTGAGGAGGTGGCAATGAGAATGAAAAAGAAGAGGAAAAACCAGACATGGAAACAGCAGAAAAACACTCTAGGAGGAGGAAAAGGCAGATGAAATCCCTAAAGCAGGAAAGAAGTTTGCATGTTTGCGGAACAAAGAGAAAGCCATATGTTTGCAAATACTGAAGAGTGTTTTGAGCAAATACTGTCTCCCCAAAATTTATATGTTAAAATCCTAATCCCCAGTACCTCAGAATCTTACTATATTTGGAGACTTTAAAGAGGTAATTAAGGTAAAATGAGGTCATGTGAGTGGGCTCTAATCCAATATGACTGCTGTCTTTAAAAGAAGAAGAGATTAGGATGGGCAGAGAGAGAAGACCATATGAAGACACAGTGAGAAGACTGCCATCTGCAAGCCAAGGAGTGAGGCCTCAGAGAAACCAACCCTGCTAACACCTTGATTTCAGACTTCTAGCTCCAGAATTGTGAGAAAATGTTTCTGTTGTTTAAGCCACCCAGTCTGTGGTACTTTGTTAGGGCAGCCCTAGCAAACGCATCCAGGGAAGGTGGTGTGATGTGGAGTTGGAAAGGTAAATGGGGCCAGATCATGACTGTGCTGTTAAGAAGTTTGGATTTCGTTTTAAGGACAATGAGAAGCCAATAATGAGTTTTAAATAGGGCAGTGGCTTTGTATGATTTATGCTTTAAAAGGATCACTAACTGCCTTATGAAGAGTCTTTAGGTAGACAAGAGTGGCCACGGGAGTATGCAATACATCAGGAGAAAGAGGGTGGTGATTTGGACTAAGGGTGTAGGCACTGGAATCATAAGAAATGTAAATGTTTGACCCATATTTTAAGAATAGAAGCAACAGGATTTGTGGATGGATTGCATCTTGAGTGAGGGAAAGGAAGGAATCAATGCTGACTCTCACACTTTCTGGTTTAATATGTTCATGCCAAAATTATACTGTTTGATGGATACTTCTAAATGCTATTTTTATGATGTTCTAAATCATACTTCTCCACAGATAATGAGAATACTGATACACAATCAAAGGAAATGCTTACTGCATTGCATTTGTAATATGGTAGGTGGATTTGACCGAATGCAACTACAAACACTCTATAACTTGATCCCTCTCAAATCAATGGTTAAATATTTGGATCCACAAATCCATAGTTATTGACTAAAGAAAAAATAAGATATCCCCTGAGAATCATCTACCCATTTATGTCCAAAAGCTTCCTATAAAAATTTTCTAATACTGTCAGACAAAATCAGGAGTTGAAGAACTATAGCCCACCACCTGATTTTGTAAATAATGTTTTGTTGGATCACAGCCATGCCCATTCATTAACATTGTTGTCTATCGCTGCTTTTGCCCTGTAATGACAGAATTGATTAGTTGTAATGGAGACCATATGGCCCACAAAGCCAAAATATTAACTATCTGGCCCTGTATAGAAACTGTTTGTGGACCCCTTGATTAGATAGTTAAGTTTTTAGAACCATAGCTACTGGCTCCAAGATATTCCAGGAGAAGTCTATATCTAGCAGTGTGTTCACTGATAATCTGGGTCCATATCAACATTGCACATGTAAAGACCAATGTTTAAAGAAGTTCTGAGGATACCAGAGAAAGGGCTCAGTATAAAACCAAGTGATGAAATCCAGAGGTACTGTATTAATTTCCTAGAACAAAGTACTGCAGACAGGCTGGCTTAGTACAACAGAAATTTGTCTCACAGTCCTGGAGGCTAGAAGTCCAAAATCAAGGTGTCAGCAGAGCCATGTTTCTCTGAAACCTGTAGGAGAAAAACCCTATCTTGCCTCTTCAGCATGTGCTAGCCCAGATGTCCCTTGGCTTGTGGCAGCATAGCTCTGATCTCTGCTCCATCTTCACATGGTCTTTCCCCTGTGTGTCATCACATCATCTTCCCTCTAAGCGTGTCTTTCTCTGTATCTGAATTTCTCCGTTTATGAGGGTAACAGTTATATTTGGATTAGGGTCCACCCTAATGACTTTATTTTAATTGTATTACTTCTGTAAAGATCCTATTTCCAAATAATGTCACATTCTGAGGTACTGGGGGTTAGGACTTCAACAAGTCATTTTTTTGGTGTGGAGGAGGTGGACAAAATTTAACCCATAACAGAGAATTGTATAGCCATGCACATTCTACATTATCACATATTTGTAACTGGGACTATCTATGAATCATCTGTACTTCGGGGGTATTATCTCTCATGATACATTCACTAAGTCCGTTCCCAACAGCATCCAAATATCAATCTTGACAGTGTAGGGGCAGGAAAAATTCTAGATTCCTTGCTTATAAAAACATTTCCCATACAAAAAAATTCAAAACAAAATTCAAAACAGAAAGGGCTTCTTGCTCATCACCACAGTGGATAGAAAGGGTATTATAAGTAATGTAAACTTAATAAATGATATTGTCAGAAAAGTAAAAACAGAAATCAAGTAAAAAATATATCATGAATACCTGATAGACCATGTGAAAACCTAATAATAGATTCTTTATAAAAGTGTTACAAAGGTTGAATGAGGGACAGAGCTTAAATCATTAAGAAGGTAGTATAGATATGTGCTATGAAAAATGGCTTGGGAGAAACCACTAGCTGCCCACCAAAAATTCATGCTGTGTACTAATAATGTAGAGTTGTTGTCAAGGAGTAGGTCCTTAGCCAGGGACCATATTTCTCAAATCTTGAAATTATGTGGTGCCACACAACTAGGTCTCAGCAATGAAATGTGGGCAGAAGCAGTGCGTGTGACTTCTTTGTCTGAAGGGATTAAGAATCTATGTCCCTTCTCCACTGCCTCTTCCCCATCTGCTGGCTAGACATGGATGCCCAGGTTGACCTTGGAAGACTTGAATGACTTTGTGAAGCAGACTAGCACACTCACCACCTCACCCCACAGCACTGACCAAGAACACTTGCATTGAACTAGAGGGTAGACAAGAAATAAGTTTTTATTCTATTAAGCTATTGAAATTTCAGAGTTTGACTGTTTTAGAAGCTAATATAATCCTAACAAATATAGATGGATATCATTGAAACTGTAAAAATAGTGACAGAATGAAGAGCTTTCTGGTAGAGGTGGCATAAGGAGTAAAGGCACAGAGGTGAGAAATCACTAAAAAAGGTGTAATTATAGATAAGCCTAAATATTAGGATATTTATCCATACAATGGAGGATTTTGAATGCCACAATGTGTATTCATATTTAATTTATAACACAGTAGAGAACTGTTGAAAAATTAAGAGTATTTATATATTCAAAGGCATTCATGTAATGATTTTTAAATATTTACTTAAGTATACCACATCTCATTGAAGAAAGGATTATAGCAGCTTTTGAGCTATTAATTCCAGCAGTGGTGTGTAGGAAGAATTGGACTGAGAAGAGAGAGGAAGACAGAACCTCACATAAAAGGATATTAGAATACTTGTCTAAATTAGGGATCTGCAAACCTCTCTTAAGAGCAAGATAATAAATATTTCAGGCTTGCAGGCCACAGTCTGTTGCAACTACTCAACCCTCCCTTTGTAGAATGAAAGCAGTCATAGACAATATGTAAATGAATAGGCATGGATGTGTTTCAATAAAACTTTACTTACCAAAACAGTTGGTTGGCCCATGGGCTTGAGTTTGCCCCCCTGGTATAGAAGGAAGAGTAACAAGACTTCAACTATGGGGATAAGGAGGAAAGGAATGTGACACATATTTAGAAGTCAATCAAATAGAACTTGCCTTGTTTGTGTAGCACTTACCATGTTGACTCTAATAATCAACATACTTCTTTCTCTGCCACTAGACTAGGAGCTCTGTGAAGTAAAGGCTCAATTGCATTCACCTTTGTATTGAGAAAATAATAAGTACTCAGTGAAATATTTGTTTAATTAATTGGATAAATTTTGACTGATTGAATATGAAGTGTGAGAAAGAATTAGCAAAGATCCAGAGGGTATCAGTGTCTAGTAAGCTTGGGTGAATGGAAAATAATCATGCCATTATTAGAAATGAGGGCCGGCCCGGTGGCGCACTCAGTAGAGTGCGGCGCTTGGGAGTGCGGCGGCGCTCCCGCCGAGGGTTCGGATCCCATATAGAGACCGGTCCGCTCACTGGTTGAGCGCAGTGCGGGCGCGACACCGAGGGTTGCGATCCCTTTGCTGGTCACGGTACAGCTCACTGGTTGAGCGCAGTGCGGGCGCGACACCGAGGGTTGCGATCCCGTTGCTGGTCACGGTACAGGTGCAACACCGAGGGTTGCAATCCCGTTGCCGGTCGCGGTACGGGCGTGACACTGAGGGTTGCGATCCCGTTACCGGTCACGAAAAAGGACAAAAAGGAAAAAAAACAAAAAAAGAAATGTTCATGACTTTGAACAATGTATTTAACCCTTCTACACCTGGATGTCCCAAAGGCATCTCAAAATTAGCAGATATAAAATGCCACATTTGTTTTTTCTTCCTCCTCTACCCCAAAATCTGGTCTTCTGTTGTTCTCCATTTTCATCAATGTCTTTGCTGGAAACAGACAGTCTTGTTCCTTAGTGGAATAAAGTGAACACAATTTGGGAGGAAATCTAAGTCTTCAGACACTCCTGTGGGTCCTATCTTCAAACTGGCTAGAAGACCATGGTCTGTGACAAAAGTTGGTCCAGGTGTGTTGACAGACCCCAGTATTCCTTCCTATGATATGAATTAAGTTAATGAAAACTCAAGGAAAGGACCAGAGAAAACTGTCTTCTTCTTTGGTGGATCCAGATTTCAGGCAGATGAGGGGACCACCTTCATCCTGTGCTTTGGAGAGCGACAGAAAATTTAGAGACAGGAAATTGGGGAGAAGTCAGAGAGACCTTGCCGCTGCTTCTTTATTCCAGCATGTCAAAGCACCCTATTCTGGGGTAACAGCTTCCTGCACTTCAACATAGGAAAATAAAATGAATCTTTGACCATAAATCAGATTATCTGAAGTCTATTCAGTGAATACCTGTATATCCCCATCTCCAAAGAATCTCCAAACTATCCCTTTTTTCTATAGGCCCCTTCCTGGTAGTCAGGATTTTAAACATCACCTCTTTGGAATTAAGCTACAAAATGGAGGGGCCCTGCTTTTCCCTTATAGTTCCTTTAACGTCTCCTGCCTTACTATCCAGATTGCAACCATTACTCCAAAAAAGGAATGAGCATGCTGTTTTCTAGATCTTGTCATGGGTACCACTAATTGAATTAATGAGATCACTCAGTCTCTTAGTACCAGTTTCCCTAGGATGGCAAATTGTTTAGATCCATCACTCTGATGGCTCTGCCTCTTTCTCTACCAACATCTCATATGTAGACATTCCCCTAACTAGTGTAATACTATATGTGGACTCTACTATGCTTACCAGGCATTACTGGGAATTTCTGATTACAAAAGAAAACCCATTATTCAGCTTGGAGAATGAACAATGAGAGAATGAGGTACAACAGACAAGTGGCATTTTACTTCTGGCTTTCTGCATTCTTTCAAAGTAAAATGCTACAATAGCCATTTAATAAGCTATTTAGAATTTATCCCTTAACTCAGATGAATACTGGATAAATTTCTGAATTCCTTTTCAATCTAATAGTAAGCTTCCAGGCTCAATGGACAGTAAAGTCAGTGGAATTAGTCATGGCAATTTCACACACCAGATGTGCTGCTTTGTCCATATATGTAGAAAAGTTGTGCTTTCCTTCAATATGAGTGCAGAGACCAAGTATTATAATTTTTTTTATCTTTGATATCATTTTGCACTGACCAATTTTGGCTCCTTCAACACTGAAATAATAGTTTTCATTTACTGGAAATAAAGAACTTAACAGTTTTGTATTCATAAGTTACACATTATTGTGTTCTGAAACTTATAAATAATTTGATTTGTAAAGTTGCACTGACCAATTTTGGCTCCTTCAACACTGAAATAATAGTTTTCATTTACTGGAAATAAGGAACTTAACAGTTTTGTATTCATAAGTTACACATTATTGTGGTCTGAAACTTATAAATAATTTGATTTGTAAAAATGTTTAGATTATCCTCACTTTGGGGAGGGGGAGGGGCTTCGAGAGTAATTGGGTAGGTGACACAAAATAAATTATGTTTTGTAATGATGAATATGCTAATAATATTGTTTGTCATCACATACACAAATACTGATAGTCAACCCTATACCCCATAAATACATATAATCAAAAATAAACAAATTAATTTAATTAAAAAACATTATCCTCACTTTATTCTCATTGACATAGATCAGTTTTGGGAAAAGTTATTATAAATTTTATTTTTATATAGATCTGGTGACCAAACATTGCGTCCAATAGTCACCATTATGACAAATATTTAATTATAAAGTCATTAGTTTCCTAGGGTTGCCATAAAAATTACTACAACTGGGTAGCTTAAAACAACAGAAATTTATTCTCTCACAGTTCTAGAGGCCGAATGTCTGAAATCAAGGGGCCGTGCTTCCTCTGAGACTCTGGGCAGAATCCTCCCTTGCCTCTTCCTGGGTTCTAGTGAAGAGGCTATCAATCCTTGGTATTCCTTGACTTGAAGCTATATAATTCCACTGTTTGCGTCCATCTTCAAATAGCATTCTTCCCTCTGTCTCTATGTGCCCAAATTTCCCCCAGTGTATAGGGACATTAGTCTTAACATCATATCTTAACTTGATTACACTGGCAAAGACCCTATTCCTAAATAAGTTCACATTCACAGGTATGAAAGGTTACAACTTGAACATATCTTTTTGGGATATACAGTTCGACCCACAAAATAAAGTGACTGAAAATTAGAATTTGTTAGTTGGCTTTCACTTCATGCTGTCATTGTTAATTGCTTAAAAATGATCAAAACTATACGTACAACATCTAAAAATATTGTACAGATAAATTAATTGCTAATCATGGATTGCACATAAAATCAGAAATAAAATTGAAATTCATAATGTAGCATTTTTCATCGAGGATATTGGAAAGATTTTGTAATTATTCTTTAGCTCAGAATCTCACTTTATGCTGAGTATCTCTAACTCTTGTATCACTAGGTCGCACTGACCCAGGGAGAGCAGAGGCTGGGGCTTGAGGAAAGGGAGTTGTGAAAGCCTTTGACTCATCAGCACTAAACAAACACTGATATTGTGATTGAACCCAAGTCTGGCTGCCTGCCCCAAACAAAAACAAACAACTTAAAAGTCCAATGTTGGTGGAATAAGAAGTCAGCTTTAATTCAGGAATACTGGTGACCTCAGGAGAGGTCAGGCTAACCCATCTCTCCAGTACACCTGAAGGAGAGTGGCCAGGCTAAAGCGATCTCCAAGACTCAGGTTTACTGAGGAGTTTTTATAGTGGGGGGTTGAGGGAATGGAACGTGGGAAATGAAAAGCAGGAGGGAGGGGCAAGTGTAAGGAGCCAGGTGCAAATTCTCACCGAAGTTCCCTCTGGATTCTGTTCTTGTCCTTGACGTGATCTTAGTGTCCTGCTTTGGGGTGGAATCACGATAGCTTTATTGATGTCTTCCTTGGTTTCTTAGGGTCTGGATAGTATGTGTCTTGTGGGAAGCTTGCAGCTCCAGGCTGACTGGAAAACAACTTTTTGTTTAGATAAATAATGTCATCTTGCCCCATAACCAAGGTTCAAAATGTCAAATAACCATGGGGAAAGAGGGAACTCAGAGAAATGTACGCCAGGAAAAAAACTGCCTTTTAAAATTTTTCTGCAGCCTGAGTTTAGATCCCAACATGGCCTCAGTCCTGCTCTCTCCAACAGAATGGCACTCCACCTTTCTTCTCTTACCTTTTGAGACTTCCATATGGGGTGCTAATGTTTCTTTGTTTCTTCACAAATATTCCTCTCTTCTAGCCAATGAAATTTCTCTACAGACACATTTAACAATTCCTATAATCCCCCTTAATTTTAGGTCAAGAGTCATAATCTCTGCAGCCTGTCATTCCAATAGACTGGTTTTTTCTCTCTCAGGAGTCTTAGGGATTCTTTGAAAAATGATGGTTAGGGGGATTGGACCTGATGTCTCAATATGTGTGAAGTGAATATGCCAATTGGAGTTTCTCCTAGTTTCTACCATAGTCCTAAATAAGTCTATCACATAATAGGCTCTAAAGAAATGAAAGTCCTGGTGAGAACTATTTACTTGACTCTGCAATTGAGGATCATTCTTGACTCTAGCTTGCCTCTTACTGAATCCTCTCTTATTTCTACAGTTCTAAAGGTTAGTTTTTAAGGAATTTTGTTAATTGCTACCTGGTGTGATGAACAGAGACTTAGGTATATTTTTGTGTTCCTTAGTGCACTGAAAGGAACGAGGGGCATTTATTTCTAGATGAGTAGAAAGATCATTTGGTATTCAGATCAGGAAAGATGAATCTCCATTTACAGAAAAATATTAATAACTCCTAAAGTTCATTAAGCCATTTGCGTATATTGTTATTTATCGTGCTATCTCTCTCACACATAGAAATGCACACACCTACACAAGTTTAAAACAAACAAAACAGCCAGAACAGAATGAAGTTGTTTCTGTTGTGGAAGCCAGTGATGACTTCAGTGTATACTAACCGATAAGTCCTATCCATGAATCTTTTTTTTCCTTCAGGTGTTCTCAAGCCTGGTCTCATGACACACAGGTTTTGTTTTACAATAGAGAAAAAAAAAATTAACTTGTTTAATCCTGAAGCAAAAAATCACAACTGCAGTGTGTATTCAGTTTATTTTCTTCCCACAGCCCTACAAACCACCATGTATCCCACCACCTATTCATTCAGAAATATTGGTATATCTCCATTAATTATGTAGAAGTAACTTCTACTTTATTGGTTTAGGGTATTGGATTAGTAGTGTCTTCTTATTTACTGGGTTAATGACTTCTACTTTATTGGGTTAGAAAATAGGATCTTTGTTGACTTTATAAATGTTATTGTTATCTTTTAATCCCAGCAAAGCCTGGTAATAACATCACAATGATATTAACACATTATATAACTCATTGGCTTTCTGTATGAAATGTTAAGAGGTGGAAAACCAGCATTCAAACATACCCACTCATTTCTGTGAATGAAGAAGGCACTTTAGTTAATAGGAATAAGAAAATTAAGTTGTGAAATGTAAGTTGTATATACCGATAATCTCTATAACATAGTGAACTCTCTATGTTTTCATAAACTCTAGTTTAAAATTGCCACTCAGAAAAATTTAGTAGCAGAAATAGTTTTCAGAAATACTAGTTTCCTGTTCTGCACTGATTTCTTTCATTCAGAGTCTCTCTATATAAAAATTGGAAGTGCCTTTTGGCTTGAGTGAATGTTAAAAAATTGCCTCTTTCTGCACTTTACCATATTATCAGCCTTTAGGTATTTTTTTAATCTTATAAGACATGACACCACACAGAGCACCTGTTTCTCATCTTATAATCTAAGAAAGACATATCAATGTGGGCAGACACCCTGCTCTTTTTCACATGTGGGCTCTTTCCTTTAAAAAGAACTAGACAGGTTGACATTAGTCCACTAGTTTCCAAAAACCCCTTTTGTATTGTATAATTTTTGGATTCATTAAATCTCTGCATAAGGTTACTGAGGTGTTACAAACTGGGAGGTTCTCAAAATTGGCTAAAATTCACGATCAATTCCACATAGCCTTTTCTGTTAATTCTCTAAAGAATTTTAAATTAGGAATTTAACTTATTGACCTCCCAATTAAATATCATAATTAGGATATAGAAATTTTTAATTTAAATGCCCTTAAATTTCAATTAAAATTGATGAAAGTGTTTTCCTATAAAAATTATAAGCAATTTAAAAGAATGTTATTAACATTTAAATAAGTCAATAATTCTATCATTTAATATAAATTTTATTTAAAATTAGATTACTACTTTATATTTTTTAAATTAAGAAAATACTTAAAAATGAAAGATTTTTCTCTCTGGATTATGACATTTTATTATTTAATAAATTGTTTGCTATTGGTTTAATTTTATACTGGTAAAATACTAAGCAGTGTATCATTGCTCTTATTATTATATGTATGGGTCATTAATATATATGGTTTTCTTTTTAAGCAGAATTGAGAAGACCTTTGATATAGAGAAGATTGCATTTTTGTAGACTTGAGACACTGCATAAAGCAAAAAGTGAGGAGAGACAAAGTAAAGAAAGCAGGAACTGAAAATTTGCATGTGTAGGGGAGGGGAAAATGGCTTTTCTCTACTCTCCTGGCTTCTTTGGCTGGGCTATAAATTAAATTGACATAAAACATATTAATCAAAGAAAAATAATTCTAATTATGTATGTACACACAAGAGTCCCACAAGATATGAGACCCAAAGAATGGCCAGATGATTGAAGTTTGAAGCTCATATAGGATCCTGAGCTACAGAAAAAATAGGGGTGTTCACAGGTGAGGGGGAAGGGGGGCAAATTATGGGAATGGGAGGGGAAGAAATGTATGGTAAATAAAGGTTAACACTGTTATGCAGATAAAGTCTCTCAGGTGGTGAAAGTTTTCTGAGAGTAGCTCTCTTCCCAGTATAGATGGCTTTACTAATGAAAATTTCCTTACAGATATAAATTGTATTTACAAAAGGGGAGTTTTTCATAGCTACTCCTGTGTCTTTGTTTCCTCAAAATAACCAGCTCAGAATAATCAATATGCAGAAGAGGTACATTTTGCGGAGGCATATTCTGGTCTTGTACAATCATGTTTTGGAGCAGTGTGTCCTGAACCCTAGCACATAGATCATATTGATTCATAAACAATAAGAAAAACAAGTGTTGGTGCTCAGAATTCATTTATATATTTGAGGGATAAAGGGGTAAAGGTATGAGGGTAGGTATGTTGCCTGACCTCAAGATTTTCTAGTCAAGATATGGAGATAAAACTCATACTCATTAAAAATAAATGAGCTATACAAATGAGTATAAATTAGTGCTGATGAACTGGGTAGTTCATATTATGCTATACTTTGAGTTCAAAGGAAGAGACAATAATGAACTTTATCCATTAAAGACAGTGGTAATATTGTAACGAATGGAAGAAACACGGGAACTGGATTTAGAAGTTATGAGTTCTAATGCCACCTCTACCACATATGACCTGGGTTGCTTTAGAACACCTGCATGATCTTTCTGACTTTTAGTTTTCTTATTTATTGGATGGGTAGTTAGAAGACTTCTTTTTTTATAGCAGTAAAACCTACCATATATTATAAAGAATAATCTTGCTACAAGTAGGTCATTGATAAACTACAATAAACAATATTTAAACAATAAATAAACAATATTCCTGGGCTTCTAGGAAACTATGGGAAATCGCCAAGGGTCAGAAAAAGAAGGAAGAAGAGGACAGGAGAAGATGGGAAGTGAATCTGAATAGTGCCTTTAAGCAAATGTGTAGCCAAGGTTTGTATCAGTGTGAATACCAGTAAGAGAGCTGAGATAACTGAGATCAGATAGGAAAGCTAAGCCTACACTGTCACAAGGAGGAGGAGCCAACTTGAGATTCTGCACTGTTCTAGGGCTATTGAGGGGGAGGTGCCAATTTCATGGCAATCTTGACTTAAGTAGGAGGAAACCCAAATCCTCTCTCTGAAAAAATAATCTATATTTAAGTCCTAAAGATTCTCATATATTAACCTAAACCAAGTATGCTCACAATTAAAAAACCCCCCAAAATTATAAGTAAATAGGACACTATTAGTGAGAATTAATATGAAAATATAACTTATTTATTGCATAAATATTTTATATTTAGAAATTGTCCAATTCAGAACATAAAATAAATATACAAAAATATTTAAAGGGTAAATAAGAACATACAATTTAAAATGAAAAGTAAGGAAGAAACAAGAAGTTATCAAAACTGGCTTGCAAAGAACAAAATGTAACAAAGAACATAGTTGAATCCTTAGAAATCAAGTTAGAAAAAAATACAACTCAGAAATCAAACTAGAACTTTCAGAAATCAAAAATATAATCATTGACAAGAAAGATTCAAGATATGAGTTAACTACAGCAATTTAGACACAGATAAAAAGAGAACTCATGAAAATGAAGATAGAACTGGAAAAATCCTATAATACAGTTTTCAGGGGAAAAAAGGAGATAGAAAATATGAAAGAGCTTAAGAGACATGGGACATGGAATAAGAAGTTCTATCAATAGAAAAAGTAGAAGAAAGACAGTATTTGAAAGGCAACGATAAAAATCATTTTAAATTAAACAAAACCTGTAAGTTCACCAAACCAAAGTTTATAATTTTATAAATCAGAATAAATAAGAATAAATTGACACATACCATATTGTAGAGAAACTGCAAAACAAGCAAATAAAAATCAAAGGAGAAAAGACAAGAGAGAGAGAAAGAAAAGGTTCAGAAAATTTTTTCTGAAAAGGACAAGAGTAAAAAAAACAGAGTTTTAGGCTGTTTGTGCTACAAAGGGTTGCTGACTCATATTGTTCTTTTTTTAATGGTTTAAAAATATAAAAACAATTCTTAGCCTGAGAGCCATGCAAGAATAAGCTATAGGCTGTGGGCTGTAGTCTTCTGACTTCTGCTAAAAAGAGTCACAGACAAAAAAAGAAAAAAAAAATTACCTAAATGACAACAGACTTTTCTATAGCTACAATGGAGTCAGAAAACCAGAAAACATTGGACACATATCTTTATATTACTAAGAAAAACTTATAGTCCACTTAGAAGTATATCCTCAGCAAAATTGTTTTTTTAGGAATAAGAACAAACTTTAAAAAATAGATTAATAAAGCCAGAAAATTTACTATCAACAGTCTTTAAAAATGCTATAAAAATATTTTTTTAAAAAATAAAATCAAATCACTCTAGCAGAAAGGCCCAAGAACATAGAAAACCTATATATAAAATAATATATTGTCCAAATATAATACTAATTATAATGTTTAAGTTAGAGAATCACAAAATAAATAAATAAATAAAACAGAAGTCAACACTGGCCAAGAATAGCATGTAAGTAGAAAGGGTGGTGGCAGAGTTCAAATATTCTAGTCATTTGTATTCTACAATAGGGTGTCCAAAATATTCATTAACTTTACGCTTGAAGTCTGAGATATTAAGTATTCACAGTAAATTTTTATACCCACTAAAAGAATAAATATAGAGCATCATTCCAAATTGGTTGAAGAAAAAGTATGAAACAAGAATAAAAACATAATTAAATTTTTTTAGTCAATAAAAAAAGTAAAGAAGAAGAAAGAATGGAAGTAAATGTAAATTAAAACAAAGTAAAAATTTAAAAATATGATGTTAATGATCCAATTATTGTCAGCAATCATAATAAATATAAATGGACTAAAATTGCCAGCTAAAATTCACAGAATTTCAAATGAGATAAAAAAATGAAAATCCTTTTAAACACTTTACATGAGACACATCTAAAACATAAGGAAATATGAATTTTGAAAGTAAAAGATGGGGGCCGAGCCCATGGCACACTTGGAAGAGTACGGCGCTGGGAGCGCAGCAGCGCTCCCGCCACGGGTTTGGATCCTATATAGGGATGACCGGTGCGCTCACAGCGCTCACTGGCTGAGTGAGGTGTGACCGGTCTCAAAAAGGACATAAATAAATAAATAAATAAAAGAAGGTAAAAGAATGGAAAAATTTATACTAGGTAAAGTCTAATAAAAAGAAAGCAGTGAATTTCTTTTTAATTTAAACTTTTTATTTTGAAACAATTATAGGTTCACATGCAGTTGCAAGATATAGTGCAAAGAAGTCCTATGTAACCTTCATCCTATTTCTTCCAGTGGTAATATCTTGCATAATTAGAGTACAATATTACAACTGGGAAATTAACATTGGTACAATCCATTGACCTTATTCAGATTTTACTGGTTTTATGTGCACAAATTTTTGTGTGTGCATTTATTTCTATGCAGTTTTATTACATACATAGATTTGTATAACCACCATAACTGTCAAGATGTCAAGATACAGAACTGTTCTATTACCACAGATATCCCTTGTGCTCTCTTTTGATAGCCATACCCCAGCCTCCATCTCTATCCCTTGGCAACCACAAATCTGTTCTTTATAATACTGTTGTTTTCAGAATATCATATAAATGAAATGAAAAATGAATTTTTAAGATAACAAATACATTAGGTAAAAAGAGGAACACTACAAAATTGAAAAATTTGAATTTTCCAGGAAGACACACATATTGTTAAAATATATAATAAAATACAACAAAAATAAGATAATGAGTATAACAAATAGCACAAAATGTATAACTATGTGTACAGATGGGGAATTTTACAGGTTACTAACATGAAGAGAGATTTCTATTTCCTCTTTTAATTTTATATATATATGTCAAACAGACAAAAAGATCAGTAAACAAAGAAAATCTGAGAAAATAATGTGGCATCATCTTATAAAGTTAAATTATTTTGGCTTATGATATACTTACTTTACAGAATTCTTGTATGTATGTATCAGAAAACATTAGTCAAAATGTTCACAAAAGCACTGTTCCTAACAGCAAAAAACTGGAAACTGGCCTAATGTCCATTGATGAGAGAATAGATAAGGTGTTTTCAAACAACATATTATATAGCTGTGAAAATGAATGAACCGAAGCAACCCACAACAACATGGACGAATTTTAGAAATATAATGTTGAACTGAAAAAGACTACTATAGTATGATAGCACTTTAATGAAATTCAAATACTATAAAACCTAGACCAGATATTACATGTGTGTGTGTCTGTTCATGTGTATTAAAACAATTTTTAAAACAAGTGAAAGGTAACAAAAAATTAAGGATAATAACTACTAATATGTGATATGCAGAGCTATGACGTCAAAGAGAAGCCATAGGTTGCTTCAAGGATTCTTAAGTTTGGTGGTGTGGTCACCATTATTTGCTGTATTATGCTTCAATACATAACATATATGTTACACGTGGTTTTGTATGTATGAAATAGTATATCATAAAATTTTTTAAAATAAATTACATGAGCCTAATATTTCCCTCATTCTAAAGGTATTGTAATGATATTTTAAGGATAAACAGAGCTAGTGAAAGGAAAAGCTTTTTGTCAAATACAGTATTGTATACAAATATTAGGCAAAATCACGATAAACACATTGCTGCCTCTGCAAGACTGGTGAACTTTGACCCTGCTGCAGTTTCAACTTGCCTCGGTGACTAGTCCTGCTGTTATTTCCGTTGATGGTGATCTTGACTCTTTGCCCACCTTCATAGAGAAAACTTTTCTATGTCTTTCTCTCTTTTATGACTTGAGGCAGAAACTTTCCTAGAAATTGAATTACGGAGCGCCTTGCTTCAGGCCCCAGCCTCCTGGCCTATCTTAAAAATGGAAAGAGTGGCCCCCTCCTTCCTATCTTCCTATCAGAAATGGGGTTGTGCCCTATCTCTTTATTTCTACAAGAAATTGATTCTGTTCTCTTCTGACTTCCACACTCAGGAAGCTTTCTTCTAGCGTTCATTTACCAAATTTAACTGAAATCTTGTAGGGGTTTCTTAGTAAAAAAATTTTTTCTATGTGATTATCAAAATGCATAGTGGACAGGTGCTTTTTGAGGCAGGCAAAAATAATGAAATTACAACAAAACAACCACTTGCTTTTATAACAAACTGCTTTATAATTTCCTGATCACTTTCATATATAACCTCATTTGATAAGACTTCTTCTGTCGGTATTTTATAAAAACATTTTCCAGATTATCTTCTTGCTTAAAAAAAAAAATGACTGTGACTGAGAGTAAATGTATAAAAGAAAATGCCTTAGCACTTTGTATATCTATATCTATACCTATTTCTATCTTCATGCATATTTATAGAGAGAGGAACATAGAGAGAACAAATTATGCATGTGGCAAAAGAGGGAGAAAGGAGACCTTTTTTCTAAATATTTCAGAGTGGCAGAAAACACTTTTAAGAACTGCTAAGAGGTAATGATATAATTAACAGTTGAAATATTTACACAATGCCCAGAAAAAAATGTATGTTGGGCATTCAAATAGGAAGGTCTCAAACTGAGTTTAGAGAAGTTAATTTGCCTTCTAGTCTATTAGAGCTTTGCTTTTGTATACCAGTCCTCTGCTCGAGGGCTCACAGCAGCTTTCAGATCATGGAATTATTTAGGCAGAGCGCCATAGTCTCCACTGGTCTTCATCACACAGCTCTTCAGCTTTACATTTTCACTGACTCAATCTGTCCAGGCTCCTTAATGTGTCTCTGTCCATATATATGTTTTTGTTTTTCATTCACAATATTACATTTTTATTTTATTTTTCGCACTGATTTGTCCTTGTCAGTTCAAGCCCCACCATGCCTCAAAACGTTTCGTGCCCAGTTTTAACACACAATGAGCTTAGTAATTATAGGCAAAGTAGAAATCTGTATAAGGAATCTAGAACAATGGCTAGCAAACAGAAGCGGTCCAACAGATGTTGATGTGTCTATATTTGTATTCATGTCTATCTCTATGTCTACAACTATGCCTGCACCTATATATCTATATCATGTATGTATACAAGGGGTCTTCAAAAAGTTCATGTAAAGATTTATATTACCTTTTAATTTCATTTTACCATGAACTTTTTGAAACATCCTCGTATATCTAATATCTGTACTTTTATCTATCTTCATCTATGTCTATGGAGAGAGGAACAGAGAGAACAAATTATGTATGGGGCAAAATAAGGGAAAAGGAGAACTTTTTTCTAAAGTCGATAAAATAAAATGTTTACTAGCTTGAAGAGTGTACTCAAAGAGATGAAAATCATATTTGAACATGATATTCCCGAGTGGGTATCTTGCCTTTGAACAGAAATTCTGAATCTCATATTCTTTTATTAAGTGCTCCAGCCCATCACATCTCTTTTCTCTGTTCCTCATTGCAAGGGAAGCTGTTCTAAAGCAATCCCTGCTGTGTATGCATAATAAAAACCCTTCAGAAAACCCCATTTTAATGGATCATTAAATATTATTGCTTATGAGGGGGTAAAAATCCAAGATTCCAGGTCAACACATTTTTATGGTTTTTGTTTTAATTTTTCTATTAGGATACTTAAACAGAAAGTGCATGTCATTTCTAAAATAAACTCTCAAATAAAATCCACATGCAAGGAAATTGAATGCTTCTTAATAAACAAACAAACAAAATCCTTCCCATATTGCCTAGAGATTAGGCCATGGATGAAAGATGGAGGTTGAACAGGTTTGTAATTTCCTCTGTCCGGGCACCAGTTATCAAGTCAAAGCTGACAAGCACTGTAGAAATAAACGTATCCTCCCTAGTCTTTTTTCTAACTACTAATATGATGATGCAGCCCTTGCTTTCCTCAGTAGTTGCAGTATTTATAGGTAGGGGAGATTTTAATTGAGTTTTATGAGGACAAATGAATTGAAGGACAGGGAGGTTTATCAGTGAGAAGTTAAGAGGTATAGGACTTCAATAACTGCAGCCCAATTATTCTATTCTGGACAAGATCCTTTTCTTTTAGGATAAAACAATTTGCATACATTATACTTTTGGAGCATATCGAACTTCTTGTTTGGTGCTATTTTGCAGTTTTTAATATAATTTGTATTCTATCTTGAGGCTGGATATGATGATCCTAATTAAGGAATGCTTCATTTTATGAAAGTAGTGATAAGAGGTGAAGTTGAGGATTAAAAGGCTACTCATTAAGATGCATTCTGGTGGTGCTGCAGTTTTCTAAAGGTCCCTGTGGCTGTGCTCCCAGGTAATTACTTCCCCTGCTAGTTGGTCCTTCACAGCACTAGGATACACAGGGACAAATATGAGCTATGACATCAACTGGTATTGACTCAGTAAAACTGTTGTAAAAATAATTACTAATGATGCCTTTGGTTAAACATTGAATGCAATTACTGTATTACACTGATGGTATTGATCAGAAACTGTTTTAACAGAGGAAAGAACAGAATAGTAGAGAGATAATTGCTGGGGAAATTAAGAAAATGTCTCTTCTATGAAAGCTAATTGGAATCACTTATTAAAGGCTGTGTTCACCTTTTATACCCAAAGAGGAAAACTCTATAAGGGACATGGGATTTCTTAGCCTATCACTATCTCCTGGGATTCTTCAATACTTGTCTGTTGAGCTCCAGAAGTCCTCATGTCACCAAATAGGTCAAGTGTTATCACCTCAGCTCAGTCTTTGTGCCTCTGTGTTTATACTGTTAGCAATTCAGCAGAAGCTATTCCCCATGCTTGCAGCACCTAATAAAACTCCTCGGGCAAAGCAATTTCATCTTTCAGCATTATCCTAGGCTTCCTGTAGAGAAAACAGTGTGTTTTTCTGTTACAAAGGAGTTTTTGTTATATTACCTTCAATGCTTGTGTACGAGTTGACATAAGTGTCATATGCTGGCAGGGTTTTCCCCACACTACAGAATTAAGGAGATACATGTTTGTTTAAATACATTAACTTTACATGTTGATACACATCTGGTAGAAAACCAATTTTGTATTACAAACATAGGAGAGAGAAGGATGTGTGAGGACTTTTCAATAATCCATTCACTGATTTGTTTATTTAATGCATATTATCAAATACCTATAGTATATCAGGTACATGGGATACAACAGGTGCTGGAGTTTATATTCTAATGAGGTAGAGGGAGGAATAAACAAGAAAAATAAAAAGTAAATTCCATCATATGTTGGAGGGATCAGGAAGGGGAATCAGAAAGAAAGAAGAGAAAATAGAGTGGTTTAGGTAGAACCCATAGAGAAGATAATATTGATCAAATACATGAAAGATAAGATTTAACATTCATATATTTTACCATTCGCATTGAACTTAAAGATTTATTTGAAAATATTGAGTACTTGCTGAATGCAAAGGACAACACCTTGTGAAAAACATTTTAATTTGTATTTTACCTACTAGGAATCACACGTATGGAGACTTCAAATAACTTGTTCTAGGTTACACAGGTGGGAAGTCACAAGTGTTAGAACCAAGACCTCTGACATCTTCAAGTATTAGATTTCTTATCAATACTTGGGCACAAATATACTATCGCACAAACTTGTGACGTGCAGCTCTTTCAAAAAGACCTGACAAACAGTAAAAATTCATTCTGAATAATTACTATTGCTTTTTTATCTTCTTATTTTTTAAATAATAATAATCCTACTGTTTGAAAAATACTTTACCTTCTTAGTATAGCTCATGTCATCCTTACAACAACCCTTCACAGATGAGTACACTCTGATTGTAGGGAGGTGTTTAAATAACTTCCCTAAGGTCACCTCTAGCCAAGAAGTGGCTAAGTCTGGGCCTGAACCCAGGCATCTCTGCTTGAAAGCCTGGGCTGCTAGCAACTGTTCCAGATACAGTTCTTTCTCACTTAGAAGCTTCCAGTCTAATTGGGGATAAGCAGAGATTCATAGGCATTTAAATGATATGATGGGGGGTGGGGGGGCTCTAGCTCCCAGAGTACATAAGGAGAGAAATCAGCAGATCTGACCAAGGACTGTCTTGCTGCAGCACTTGGGTCACTGGATAGGTAGCTCTTCTTCCAGCTCAACAATACACAGGAGGCCCTAGACAGAGGCAGCAATAACCTGGATACTTAATGTGCAACTGTTTCATCTTGATTGCTGGCAGCTGTGACCAGTGGTGACCCATGCTGTGAGCTTGCGGTGGGGGTTGTTTTGAGTCAAGGGAATAGATAACAAGCCTTGCCTGTAGGAAACACTAGGCCCTAAATCTCCTTTCTGTTGAGATGTTTGCAGATTTCAGAGCAAAAGGGATCACCTGATTCCCTTGTACTTGTTTCTCCCTTTGAAACAGTAATGAAATGGAGTGCAATTAGTAGAGAGAGTTCCTTCTCGAAGGTCACTCTACTAGTTGCTAGCCGAATTGAGACTTGAAACTGGGCCTCTTGCCACATTTCTCCACCTGCGTTTTTAATCACCAAACAATGCAAACATATTTATTGCATTTTTTAAAAATTAAACAATGCAAGGAAAGCTTCTCTTCACTGCCCCGAATACCAGGCTCTTTTCCCTAGAGAGACTATCAATATCAGATTGGTGTGCTTCCTTTATCCTTCATCATCTTTTTGGGGGGAATCTGCTTGTCTATAGAAAGACGTATTTTGCTTTGCTCCTCTATGCAATGAGGAATCTGGCCCCATTGAAAGGGGTCTGTAATTGTCCAATTCTATGACATGGTAAGTAAGTTTAATTCTGGGGAGTAGTTATAGCAAAATCATTTCTCCCTCACACCTAATCCCAGGTTTTCCAATTAATTTATTACTAATAAATGTGACATTTTGATCTCCTTCAGCCTGACTGCTTTATCCCTCAATTGGGTCAGAATACATTATGTTTGTTGTCCTTGGTTGGTGACTTGTCTTTAATGTTGCGACGGTACTTTTTTCTATAGAAATTTTATACTTTATAAGTCAAATCTGTCCTGCTTTATTGCTTCTGGATTTTATGACTTAGTCCTTGGTTGGTGACTTGTCTTTAATGTTGCGACGGTACTTTTTTCTATAGAAATTTTATATTTTATAAGTCAAATCTGTCCTGCTTTATTGCTTCTGGATTTTATGACTTATATTAAACTGCATAAAATTATTTTTAAAGAACTTTATATTTTCTTCCAGTGCATTAATAGTTTTATTATGTTTAGTTCTTCATTTCATCCAGAATATATTTTTATATATGGTGTGAGGTAGAAATATGTACACTGACTCTAAATGCGTAACCAGTTGTCTTAATGCAACTCATTAAATAGTGCATTCTTTTCCAAACAAACTAAAATACCAGATTTCTATAGGTACATGGCTTGGTTTTTGCACTTTTCATTCCATCCCACTGATGTAATTTTCTACATTGTTACAATCATGATAGAGTTTTAACATAGGGTTTGATATCCAGGAAGATAAGTTCCAGATTTTTTCTTTGTTTCAAAATATTGTAGGTTATTTTCATATAATTCTTTTTCCAAAGGATCAGTTTGTCAACTTACATAAAATATTTTGTTTAGGGCCGGCCCGGTGCGCCACTTGGGAGCGCGGCGGCGCTCCCGCCGAGGGTTCGGATCCCACATACAGACCGGTTCCCGCTCACTGGCTGAGCGAGGTGCGGGCGCAACACCGAGGGTTGCGATCCCGTTGCCGGTCCCGGTCCGGTACGGGCGCGACATTGAGGGTTGTGATCCGTTGCCGGACACGAAAAAAGACAAAAAGGAAAAAAAAAAATTTTGTTTAGATGTTTAGATTTATATGAGTCTTCATTGTATTTATACATATATTTGGGAGATGATTGTTGTGATCCGTTGCCGGACACGAAAAAAGACAAAAAGGAAAAAAAAAAATTTTGTTTAGATGTTTAGATTTATATGAGTCTTCATTGTATTTATACATATATTTGGGAGATGATTATATCTTTACGATATTATTTTAGAAGGAAACACTTTGTGTCTCTCCATTTACTCAGTATCTCTAGGTTCATCAGTAAAGTTCAATAGTACCACATTTTCGTGCTTTTCTTCATATACTTGTTCAGTTCATTCAAAGTTAATTTGAAATGTGTGTTGCCACACTGTGTGATTAATTTTCTATTTATTTTTTTAATTTATATTGCTGATGTAGAAGGAAAGTGGTTGATTTTTGTTTGTTAATCTGTGTCCAGCTTCCTCATGAAACCCTTTTATGAGTTTTTCAGTCGTTTTAGGTAAACCATAATGTCATTTGAAAATAATATTTCCTTTGTTTCTGCTCAATATTTATACTTATTTTTGTTTTCTTTTTATTTTATTGACTGTATCCATCGGTATAATATTGAACAGTGGTGATAATAGCAGATTTTTTGACTTTTTTCTGACTCTAATAAAAATACTTCTGATACTTCACTATCAAGTTAAAAAAGTTTTTTTTGTTTTCCTCTCAATTTCTAGTTTGCTGGGGTTTTTTAGTTTAAATTAAGTTATGGGGATTGGATTTTATCCAAAGTTTCTTTATATGTTTTGTGATGATTACATTATTTTTCTGATTTTATCTGATAGCATAATATATTATGTACTTCATGGTGATAAACTGTCTTTTATTTTTTGAGATACATATTACTTAGTCATATATGATTCATTTTTGATACATTCTTGAATTCTATTTGTATATGTTTTGTTTAAGATTTTCACATCTAGGTTCAGAAAGCAGAGGGACCCACAGTATTCTTTTTATGTGTCTTTGGGTTTTACATCAGGGTTATTCATGCTTACGGAAATGGTTGGGAAACTTTCTGTTATTTTCTATGCTTTGAATGGATTTGTATAACATAGATCTTATCAGTTTCCTCAAGGATTTGTTTCCATAAAGCCATTTGCACATGCTTCCTTTTTAGGACTAGGTCTTGAAATTATTCCCCATTTTAAAAAAAGTATTTGCATTTCTTTATGATTTCTATTTCTTTTTTTTTTTATTTTTGTCTTTTTGTCTTTTTCCGTGTCCGGCAACGGATCACAACCCTCAGTGTTGCCCCCGCACCAGACCGGGCGATAACTTCGTATAATGTATGCTATACGAAGTTATTACGTGCCTCGCTCAGCCAGTGAGCGGGAACCGGTCTGTATGTGGGATCTGAACCCTCGGGCGGGAGCGCCGCCACGCTTCCAAAGCGGTGCACTATCCAGTGCGCCACCGGGCCGGCCCATGATTTCTATTTCTTAGTGAGCCAAATTTGCTAATTATGTATTTTAAGAAATTATTAATTTGAAATTTATTGATGCAAATTTACTGATAGTATATTTCCATCATTTTAAATATTCTCTGTGTCTTAATTGTTCCCACATTCTCAGTCTTAATGATGTCTTCTCCCTTTTTTCTTTATCAGACATACCAAAAAATTGTCTGTTTTTTCAACAATAAGCTTTTCATTTTATTGATTTTCTGCATGTATTTATTTCCTTCTTTGCTGTTTTCTACCTTTCTTCTATATTAAGCACCTGTTTAATTTTATGTTATTTTGATGTATTCCAGTTTGTTGAGTTGGATGCTTACTTAAATGCTTAGTTCATTTATTTTTAATCTTTTTTTTTAATTTTTGATTGAATGTTCTTAAGACTACAGTGTTCTTTAAGGCTGTAGCTTCTTTTACTTTGGGTGTCTTCTATAGGTTTTGGTGTGTAGTAGCCTCATTAGTCTTCATTTTTAAACAAGTTGGTTAAAGTCTTTTGTTGACATAATTTACATGGCCCAGTGCCAAATGAAAATGTGGGATTCCTTGTTCAAAAGAAGGAAACAAAATGCTGCTAAAGGCACTAAAAAATAAAGCTTTTCTTATTCTTCTGTGGTCTCTCAACTTGTTATAGTGTTTGTGTGTGTGTGTCATAGTATTTTTTATTTTCTATTTCATGCGGCTCTAAGTAAAGAAAGTTTTAAATTTTAGATAATTCGTATGGATTTTCCTGTTTATCTTTACATTGTGCAATACCTCTTTTAAATGCAAATATAAGAGCGTTTAACTCATATGTGGAATCACCAAAATTACACAATTGTTATTCACTTGCATATCATTTCTTACCAGAAGAGTGAAATGCTTCTCAAAACTAACCACATTTTTATTCCACTCTTGATATGTCAACATTCTACCAACGCTGTCTACCTTTGGCTTACTGCTGAGTAAAGAAAGACTAAAAGAAAAAGAACTTTGGGTTTTTCTATCTTTTTCTTTCTTTCTATGTCATCATTTTTAGCATAATGATGAATGAGAAAGGATATGATAGAATTCCTTGGTCATTGTTATTGCATAGAATGTCATTGCTTTCTTTCTGCATTTAAGCAAGTTCTAGATGGAACATAGAATGTGGCCTCTGGGGGCTGTCAGTGGCCCCCTCTTCACCTTCCTCCCTCCCTTACTCAGTGTTACTGAAACATGCTTACTTATACAAGCTTTGAATGTGTTTGTTTTATTGTACATTTACTTTGTTCCATTTTACCTTTTGCTTCTAAATACTCAATGTATGCCTGTTTCTCAACAAGAAAATATCCCTAGTATGCTATTACTTCCTCAGTCCTCTCACCTCCCCTGATATAACCATCTAGATCTTGGTTCCAGTTTGCTAGTAATCTTTTTATATTATGACTTAATGATTTCTTTTTTCAACATTTTCCCTTATATTATGAGTCTTTTTTCTTAGATTTAGGGGTCAACTTTTTTTTCCGACATCCAGACAAGTATATGTTCAAAAGCATACCTGCATATCCACTTCGATATGTTAAACCCTCCAAATTCAATAGGTTTATAACAGATGGACTTCAACATTTTCCCTTATATTATGAGTCTTTTTTCTTAGATTTAGGGGTCAACTTTTTTTTCTGACATCCAGACAAGTATATGTTCAAAAGCATACCTGCATATCCACTTCGATATGTTAAACCCTCCAAATTCAATAGGTTTATAACAGATGGATTTGTGTATGTGTGTGTGTGTGTGTTTTCCATAAACCTAGTTCTCTTCCTATATCTACTGTCTCAATATGGCAATGCCATCTAGTCTATTATGAAAGGCAGAAACCTAATCATCATTGATACCTCCGTCTCCCTGATACCTCCCTCCTCTTTACCCACAACCAAGTCATCACTAAATCCTGAGTTTTTTTACATTCTAAAATTCTCTAATATTTTTCACTTCTCTTCATTACCAGCAGCAGCAGCAGCAGCATTTTACTCTGAGTCATCTGTCACCTAGAAAACAATGAAAAGCTTCTAACTGCTACAGCCCTGCATGCCCATGCTCAGTCTCTTTCCAAGCTGTTCCTCACTCAAATCAGGGTGATTATTACAAGTTACAGATCTGATCTTGTTCCCTGCATCCTCTCTGGCTTAAATTGTTTTGATATGTTTTCTCTCTGCCTCTCTCCCTCTCTCTCCCCTCTCCCCACCCCATCCTCTCCCTGTCCTTCTTTCTCTCTCTTTCTCTTTCCTTCGCCAACCCCCAGTAACATTTTAAAAGGTTTTGTGAGAGCTTGGAGAATACTAAATGAATGGCTCACCATCTTGCTTCAATTCCTTCCATTATTCCTGTCTAGGGCAGGATATGTTCTGTGGTCTCTACAGCATCAAAAGCATATTCCCTGGTGACATTCTAAAAACACACACTACCAATAAAAGTAGTGTGGATTTAATTCATTTTTCTTTGTAATTACTTTGAGTTCACTATTATGCATAGTGCTAAAAGGTAATATTTTAAATAAAACTTGTATTACCAAAAATTGCATTATAAAATAATCTTTTCATTATTAATTGAACAATTATACCTCCAGTTTAGTTCCTTGTTATGGAAATTTTCATTCTAAAAAATGCATATATTTGAATTTTTCATTCAAATAGCACATAATTCTAAGTCATTTTTGTAGAGTGAACAGAGGGTGTGCAACTCGATGACGTTTACTGAATTACATGATGTCAAAGTGAAATATTAATTTCTGAATCTTGCGTTCTCAGCACTTCGTGGGTGCTTCAATATGAGTCATACTGAGAAGATTCTCTGTTACTAATGCTTTATATATTTAAGACTTTCTATTTCCAGCCTTTTAATAAATAACCATTAATATATCTTGTAATTAAATATGGTTTTCCAAAAGTATTTCCAATGCAGGTTCTTTCTTGACATAACCATTTTGATTGATCCATATAGAAGGTGTTACCAGTACAACTTTTGATCTTTTAATGATTTCATTAGCAGCATTTCACAGTGTTTTACTTTTAATCTGTAAGGCTTTAATGGCAGGAAAAAAGATTAATGTACCGCTATTGAAATATTAGGTTTAGACTAAAGTGCACTATAAAGTGACATGAAAAGTTTAAGGCATCTCAACACTGACAGAATCTACTCATTATTTAATTAGGCTCTAAAAGCTCTTAGCAGAAATTTCTGACCTTATGTCAGAACCTTTTCTGATCAAGTGATGCATGTCATTGAAAATTTCAGTTTTAAAGGTGTCTTATTGTACAAATATAATTCTGATACTTTGAAAATTATAGTACCTGACAAGTCATGAGTCCTAAGACAATTCCCTCGTTCACTCTGTTCCTTCTCTGTTATGTTCCTTCCACATCTTTTTATCTATTGTCCTAATTTCACTCTGTAAATTTTACAGTAGGATTCACATTTTAAATATATAATATTCCTTTTAACCATAGTTGTTTCTATGGTGGGCTCATCTAATTAATGTAAAATATTCTTTTTTATTGGTCTGAATTCACAAAAATACACATTTCAGAGGAGATTGTGACCTAAGCATTTGTTTTGAAGTGTAAAAAAATTAAATTTGATAAATAGAGATTGTGTAGTTAAAGTGGCTTGGTCCCAATAATGGTCAACATGAACTGAATTTGAAAGCATAGTCTATATTTTCATACATATAGCCTTGTAAATTTATTTTTTTGTTAAAATAGCTAGACAAGATATAAAATAATGCTATATTGCAAATGATCTAAAGAAATACTAACACTCAGGTTTGGTTAAGGCACTTTTTTCTTTTTGTTTTGGTGGTTGGCAGGTACAGCGATCAAGCCCTGGATGTTGGATTATCAGCACCACGTTCTAACCAAAAGGCAGTAAAAACATGGGACTGGAACTTCAAGGAATAATCAGGTGCTAGAGATGCGTGTGGAATCAGCTATACAGATGAGAGACAGGTCTGTGATTATACGCGTCTGTGTGTGTGTGTGTGCGCACGTGTGCGAGCTGGAATGGGTTGGGTGGCTGTGTTTATGTTTGTAAAAGGAGAGAAAAAATAGTGTATTGTGGGAACAGAGATGAGGTCAGGAGACTATAATCCTCATTATGCAAGTAGTGGTTGATCTATATAACTGGGAAGCACTTATACTAGAAATTATAACTGTTTTCCAAAATGTTAAGGGCTACTAGTTGAAAAAGGGAAATAGATTCATTCTATATTGCTCCAGAAGGTAGATATAGGAGTGGACGACGTTATTTGAAAAGACATTGACAATCTGACGGAGCCTGTAAAAGATTTTTTCTTAATAGAAAAAGTAAAATCCTATAATTTAGATCTAATATCATCCAATAATTAAGGTTTATATTATGTCATTATGTTCACTTATATAAGATGACATAACTCATCATCTACCAAGGGTCAGGCATTAGACTAAATGGACTTGTGTTAGTTTCTAATGGCTGCCGTAACAAGTTACCATAAATTTTGTGGCTTAAAAAAACAAATTTATTCTCTCATAGCTCCAGAGGCCTGAAATCAGTTTCACTGGGATAAAATCAGGGTGTTGGCTGGAACATGCTACCTTCAAAGGTTCTAGAGGAAAACTTGTTGCTTGCTTCTTCCAGTGTCTGGTGGCTGTTGACATTCCTTGATTTGTTGCCAAATCACTCCACTCTCTGCCTCTGTGCTCACATTGCCACCTCCTCCTCCTCTGTGACAGAACTCCCTCTGCCTCCCTCTTGTAAGCTTACCTGTGATTGAATTTAGGGTCCACCCAGATCATCAAGAATAATTTCACCATCTCAAAATCCTTAATCACATCTGCAGACTTTTGTCATATAAGGTGACATTTACAGGTTTCAGGGATTAGCACCTGCTGTCTTCTGGGGCTACTTTTCAGCCTAATTCAAAGCTCAGAGCTCTTTCTCACACATATCTTGATTTAAAGCAGTCCTAGGAGGGAGGTGCTGTATTTTTAATCCTTCTTAAGCAGAATAGAAAAACGAGTCTTAAAGACACATTTTGGCACCTAGCTAGTAGGTGTCAGACTTCAAGCACACCTTTGCTGTTTGCCAAGGCTGGGCACTTTGTTTTTTAATTGTACCACTAAGTTGAATTAAATACTGCTATAAGCATATATGCTTCCATTTTCCATTCATTGTAATAATTCTGCTCTGAGCCGCTTCCGTAACAGGCACAATTTTATAAAACTCAATGTGCAAAGAGGTGTCACTCACTTTAAATAGTATGGCAGCTTCAAGAAGTTGTATCTTGCTGAACATTGTTGGAAGAACTTGAAAATGTTTATTGGCATGCAGGCACTCAAGATATGAAGAAATCTGACAAATAAAACTCCCCTCAAATATGGCTTTCTGCTGACACATGCTACTGCTGTTGGAACCCTAGAGTGTTATTAGCCTGTTGTGTTTTTTTTGCTGCCTCATAACCTCTGCTTCCCCTATTGTCACAGAGTTTTTTCCTCAGGCTCAAGGCAGCTGTTTAGTATTGCATAAGAGGCAATGATAATTTACAACCAGCATGGTTTTACCTTCACATAAATTTGTTATACACAGCACATCAAAAGTACACCCCAGCCTATATTTACAGAGCGCCTTTTTTTTTCCCTCCCAGAGCTATTGGATGTGCTGTATAGACAACATCTCATTAATCCTTGCCAAGCACCTTGTAGGTGTTATGATCCACATTTTATAGGTGTGAAACAAGCAAGTGTAGGCTTGTGTTCATGAATTTGGAAACCGGATAAATCATTCCTCTCATATACTATGTGTCTGTGAAAAAGGAGGTCATTAGAAGGTGGCTACCTAGGCATGTGAAAACAGCTCTGACAGCATCAATAATAAGGAATGGTAGATTCAGATGTGGGAACTTGGGAATGAGCAGGGAGTCGTTTTTTAGTCTATATTCCAGGGTCCAAAAGGAGCCTAGGCATCTTACGAAGTTTTTGTTTTTGTTTTAAGCACAAGAAGGGTGAATGTGACATAGAATTCTAACTCCCATGAGCAAAATGCAGAGATGAGTTTTAAGTGAGCAGCTCTTGCAGGGTGTCTAACAATTTTGCATGCGATAAGGCTTCTGAGTGATCAAGTGAACACCTAACAACTTTTCTACTAGATTTACTTAGGTGCAATCATCAGGTACCATTATGTAAGTAGTAATAGAATTCTTCTGCAGAGCAAAGAAAATAGTTTGTCCTTATTACATGTGGTTCTCAAGTGCTTTTTATTTCTTTTTAATAACCTACAAGGGATAATGTGGGGACTTTCCCAAAGGAATATTTTTGCTAACTAGAGAGACTGTCAGTTCCTTATGACTCACTGCTAAAGGTTTACCTTCTTTTCTTCCCTAGTTTTCTGTTTGTTTTTGTTACACCCCTTAAGCTTAGTTATACTTGGGTTTGTCTTCTTTAGTTAAAATAAAACAAAGCAAAAGAAAAAAAAACTTCTTTGGGAATAAAACAATCCCTTATATGCTTACACATTGTTTTGTAGATAATACTAATTTCATTTAATTCAGTTCAGCAGCGACTGAATTCTTATGGACCTGGCCATGGGGTGGTACTTCAGGAAAACAAATATAAAAAAGAAAGAATCTCTGTTCCATAAGTGACTATAGAAGTCTCTGTGTGTGTGTGTGTGTGTGTGTGTGTGTGTGTGTGTGTGTGTGTGTGTGTTGTGGGCAGAACATAGGGATGAAAGTTAAAATGAGTACAGAAATAACCAGTACTTTGAGGTGGTAGATCCAAACGAAGTGCTATGGGTCATTAAGAGAGCAAGAAAGCACAAGAAATCAATCACTTCCAAATGTGAGAATTGGAGGTTTTAAGCTGAAAGCAACATTTGGGACAGATTTGAAAGGTAGCCAAAAATGGTATGGAGCAAGGAAGGAATGCAGTTCAGAGGGAAGGCCACAGGTGTGGATAAAGCAAGGCATTTATCAGAAACACGTGTATTTTGGTTGCTACATGGGGATCACTAAAAGATGGGCTAAAATAATCATTTGGGTCACACTGAGGACAGTCTTCAAAGACAAAATGTCATATTCAAATTTTATTCTATGTGCAGGTCAACTATTAAGAAGGTTTTTGTATAAGGGAGATACTTGATGGAATTACACTTCAGGAATATTTATTTAGCAATGGTGTGAAGAAGAATTTGAAGCAAGACTAAAGTGGAGTCCGAGAACTGGTTAGGAGACAGAAAATGAGAAAACTGTCACAGGTGGTGAAAATGGGAACAGAAGTGAAAGGACAGATTCAAGAGCTGCTGTAATAGTAGAACTGACAAGACTTGACAAGTGATTGAAAATAAAAGAAGAATTCATTGGGTATCCAAAGGTAACCTCTGGCCTCACATTCAGAAATAAATGAGTCATAGGAAGATACTGATTTGTAGAATTAGAGGAAGGCAATAAAATTTTCTTTTAAAACATCTTCCAAGGTGTGTCCCACTGTTTACATTTTCTCACTTTTTTTTAATGCTGCATTACATTTGTTCATTCACTGTATTAGTATTGTTTATTCAGTGATAAAAACAAATCAGCCTCCTGAACTAGGAGATACGAGGAAACATCAGATGCCTTCTCTGCCCTCATGAAAATTATAACCTTTCTGAGGGAGACAGGACATCAGAAGTGTGCATGGGGACCGATTTTTGTGTGGGGATAGTGAGAGCATTCTTACTTGTCTATGGTCATCTAAGTGAATATTTAGTAACATAAAAGGTGGTGAATGCTAAGTAACAAATGAAGGATATAGTCAGTAGTACTTGCTATAGAAATTCAGAGTGAAGATTATTTTATTAATTTGGTTAAGCAATTACTTTGATCAAGGCAACATGATAGGATAGAAAGGCACCATTTTGCCTTCAAGGAATTTACAATTTAGAAATGAGAAACACTATAAATAAACAAGTACAATTAAAAAGTTAACAAGAACAGGGAGAACCAGCAGAGTATTTTAGTGATAGTCATGTCAGGATGAAAGAAGGAGTACCACATGTTTCCCTTTTCAAATTACACTTTTCCTTATTCCCTTTCACCCATAAAAGTGGCAAAGTAACGCTAATGGAGATTATAGAAAACATAAAGAAATAAATTCAATTTTTGGCACGTATAAATTGGTTTTTATTCACTCAAATAGTTTCTTACTCTAAGATGAACACATCTCCTATTTGACCTCTAAGTTTCAATTTAGTGTGTTAATTTTACTGATGACTTAAAATGACACCCATTCCTTAGCTTGCTCCAATCACAAATCAGCCTTTTTTTATTTTACTGTTTGCTCCCTTCCCCATGCCCTATTCAAACTTCAGGTGCATTTGCACTTACCACCCCTAACCTGAACTAGCTGATGTCAGGGACGGTGGTAGCGTGTGTGTGTGTGCCATGTGCGTTTTCCTCCCCCTGTAACTAACACCATGCCTTGTACGTAGGAGGTGCTCAACAAATGTTTGTAAAATCAAGATGGAGATTTTTTTCCTTTTGACTCAACTGCTTAATACTTAGAAGCATGTGGTGATAACATTTAAGATAGATTGGTTCATTCTGTTCAAGTACCACATAACCATTCACACACACCATTGAGTTTAGTCCTATGAAAGGATAATTTCCCTTCTGGGAATTGTGCCTGTTGCAGAAACATTTTACATACTCAGTCCTTTTTTAAAAAATCATCACAAGGCAGGTAAAGAGATTAAAATAAAAGGTTTTTTCAAGTGTGCAGTTATACACAGAGTTCATTTGGTAATGCTTGTGTATTCAAAGAAAAAATATAGAAGCACTCTTACTGAACATGCCCACACCCAAAACCCCAGAAATGTCATGGCCTTTTTAAAGACAAAAGTATTGACATTTAGTTACTGTACCACACTATCTATCCAAATGCCTGGCAAAAGCTATCTTTTCCTCCTTGGGCCGGCCCATGGCTCACTCGGTAGAGTGTGGTGCTGATAACACCAAGGCCACGGGTTCGGATCCTATATAGAGATGGCCGGTTGGCTCACTGGCTGAGCGTGGTGCTGACAACACCAAGCCAAGGGTTGAGATCCCCTTACAGGTCATCTTTATTAAAAAAAAAAAAAAAATTTTCCTCCTTTTTATTTCAATGTAATGAAACCCAATGGAATTAATAAAAAGTTCTGTTTTGTTAAGTTTGGGCCCATTGTGACACCTTTCATTTTTTAAAATTTTACTCAGTGTAATGTTTTTACTATTGCTTTTAATTCATACATTTTTGATAACTTATAACAAGGCCTTTATGTTTTGTTTCCTTAAATTTTTTTTTTGGCATGAAAATTTAATACTTAATAGTTTCTCAAATCTAATTCTATATACAGTAGATGATTCTAGACCATAAATAGTTTATTATATGGAACTTTGAAGCTTACAAATTGCTTTCACATATATTATCTCATTTGATTCCCATAAAACTAGATATGACTATTCTTATTTCATTTTTAATAGATGAAAAATTGAGGCCTAGGGAAACTAAGAGACTTGCCTGCATTCATATGTGCATAGGTAACATGTGCGAAGCCAAAACTGGATTCCTCAATCAGTGCTCTCAATATTCAACAAATATGCTGTGCCATGGCCGAATAGCACATGAATATTTATGCTGAATAGCAATAATGAACATTTTTGAGCATTTATACATGCTAGACTCATTCAAAGTGCTTTACATGTGTTAGCTCATTTAATCTTTGCCCCAACTTTTTGAAATTTAAATATGAGGAAATGGAGGCCTAAAAGAAAATAAGCAACTGCCAGAGAAAACACATCTAGTAAGTCGATGAACTAGAATGTGAACCTAGACAGTCTGCAATATGCTGCCGTAAACATCATTCATGCTGCTGACATTTTAGCAATAAGAATAGATGTAATTACACAGACATAAATTGATAATGTCTTCTAAGGTTACACTTCCTTTCTTTCTTATGAAAAGTTATCCTTGAATCTTGAAATTCTGTGAAGTATTTTAGATGGAAATTGAATTTGTTTCCCCACTCTAAAAGGTAATTTCTGTTCATGGTAACTTTTTAATGTTTAATGTTTAATATTTGATTAGAATGTTACAGCTTAGAAAATCTCTTCCTACTAATTATACCATTTAGAACTATAGAACTTTACAACATAAAAGAACTTAGGGTCTCACCGCAAAATATTAACCAATAAGGAATGAATATTATATGACCAGCATGAAGTACTCGCTTAGTTGAAATGGCTAGAGACAAACTCAAACTCAGATTTTCAAAGGTTGTTTCTACAGTGATTAAAAAAAAATTAATGAGTATAATATGTGTGTGAGTGTGTGTACTGACTGTTTTTA